>NC_069510.1:143935348-144012848 GCF_027579735.1 Bombina bombina
CAACGTCGAAGTATTTGGGCAAAGACCTCCGGATGAAGTTCCCACTCCCCCGGATGAAAAGTCTGACGACTTAAGAAATCCGCCTCCCAGTTCTCCACTCCCGGGATGTGGATTGCTGACAGGTGGCAAGAGTGAGACTCTGCCCAGCGAATTATCTTTGATACTTCCATCATTGCTAGGGAGCTTCTTGTCCCTCCCTGATGGTTGATGTAAGCTACAGTCGTGATGTTGTCCGACTGAAACCTGATGAGCACCCGAGTTGTTAACTGGGGCCAAGCCAGAAGGGCATTGAGAACTGCTCTCAATTCCAGAATGTTTATTGGTAGGAGACTCTCCTCCTGATTCCATTGTCCCTGAGCCTTCAGAGAATTCCAGACAGCGCCCCAACCTAGTAGGCTGGCGTCTGTTGTTACAATTGTCCAGTCCGGCCTGCTGAATGGCATCCCCCTGGACAGATGTGGCCGAGAAAGCCACCATAGAAGACAATTTCTGGTCTCTTGATCCAGATTCAGAGTAGGGGACAAGTCTGAGTAATCCCCATTCCACTGACTTAGCATGCACAATTGCAGCGGTCTGAAATGTAGACGTGCAAAGGGTACTATGTCCATTGCTGCTACCATTAAGCCGATCACCTCCATGCATTGAGCTACTGACGGGTGTTGAATGGAATGAAGGACACGGCATGCATTTTGAAGCTTTGTTAACCTGTCTTCTGTCAGGTAAATCTTCATTTCTACAGAATCTATAAGAGTCCCCAAGAAGGGAACTCTTGTGAGTGGAAAGAGAGAACTCTTCTTTTCGTTCACCTTCCATCCATGCGACCTTAGAAATGCCAGTACTAACTCTGTATGAGACTTGGCAGTTTGAAAGCTTGAAGCTTGTATCAGAATGTCGTCTAGGTACGGAGCTACCGCAATTCCTCGCGGTCTTAGTACCGCCAGAAGAGCACACAGAACCTTTGTGAAGATTCTCGGAGCCGTAGCCAATCCGAATGGAAGAGCTACAAACTGGTAATGCCTGTCTAGAAAGGCAAACCTTAGATACCGGTAATGATCTTTGTGAATCGGTATGTGAAGGTAAGCATCCTTTAAATCCACTGTGGTCATGTATTGACCCTTTTGGATCATGGGTAAAATTGTCCGAATAGTTTCCATTTTGAACGATGGAACTCTTAGGAATTTGTTTAGGATCTTTAAATCCAAGATTGGCCTGAAAGTTCCCTCTTTTTTGGGAACCACAAACAGATTTGAGTAAAACCCTTGTCCTTGTTCCGACCGCGGAACCGGATGGATCACTCCCATTAATAAAAGATCTTGTACGCAGCGTAGAAACGCCTCTTTCTTTATTTGGTTTGTTGACAACCTTGACAGATGAAATCTCCCTCTTGGGGGAGAGAATTTGAAGTCTAGAAGGTATCCCTGAGATATGATCTCTAACGCCCAGGGATCCTGGACATCTCTTGCCCAAGCCTGGGCGAAGAGAGAAAGTCTGCCCCCCACTAGATCCGTTCCCGGATCGGGGGCCCTCGATTCATGCTGTCTTAGGGGCAGCAGCAGGTTTCCTGGCCTGCTTGCCCTTGTTCCAGGACTGGTTAGGTCTCCAGCCTTGTCTGTAGCGAGCAACAGCTCCTTCCTGTTTTGGTGCAGAGGAAGTTGATGCTGCTCCTGCTTTGAAATTACGAAAGGAACGAAAATTAGACTGTCTAGCCTTAGGTTTGGCTCTGTCTTGAGGCAGGGCATGGCCTTTACCTCCTGTAATGTCAGCGATAATTTCTTTCAACCCGGGCCCGAATAAGGTCTGCCCTTTGAAAGGTATATTAAGCAATTTAGATTTAGAAGTAACGTCAGCTGACCAGGATTTTAGCCACAGTGCTCTGCGTGCCTGAATGGCGAATCCGGAATTCTTAGCCGTAAGTTTAGTTAAATGTACTACGGCATCTGAAATAAATGAGTTAGCTAACTTAAGGGCTTTAAGCTTGTGTGTAATCTCATCTAATGGAGCTGTTTCAAGTGTCTCTTCCAGAGACTCAAACCAAAATGCTGCTGCAGCCGTGACAGGCGCAATGCATGCAAGAGGTTGCAATATAAAACCTTGTTGAACAAACATTTTCTTAAGGTAACCCTCTAACTTTTTATCCATTGGATCTGAAAAGGCACAGCTATCCTCCACCGGGATAGTGGTACGCTTAGCTAAAGTAGAAACTGCTCCCTCCACCTTAGGGACCATTTGCCATAAGTCCCGTGTGGTGGCGTCTATTGGAAACATCTTTCTAAATATCGGAGGGGGTGAGAACGGCACACCGGGTCTATCCCACTCCTTAGTAACAATTTCAGTAAGTCTCTTAGGTATAGGAAAAACGTCAGTACTCGCCGGTACCCGCAAAATATTTATCCAACCTACACATTTTCTCTGGTATTGCAACTGTGTTACAATCATTCAGAGCCGCTAACACCTCCCCTAGTAATACACGGAGGTTTTCCAGCTTAAATTTAAAATTTGAAATATCTGAATCCAGTTTGTTTGGATCAGAACCGTCACCCGCAGAATGAAGCTCTCCGTCCTCATGTTCTGCAAATTGTGACGCAGTGTCTGACATGGCCCTAATATTATCAGCGCACTCTGTTCTCACCCCAGAGTGATCACGCTTACCTCTTAGTTCTGGTAATTTAGCCAAAACTTCAGTCATAACAGTAGCCATATCCTGTAATGTGATTTGTAATGGCCGCCCAGATGTACTCGGCGCTACAATATCACGCACCTCCCGAGCGGGAGATGCAGGTACTGACACGTGAGGCGAGTTAGTCGGCATAACTCTCCCCTCGTTGTTTGGTGAAATATGTTCAATTTGTACAGATTGACTTTTATTTAAAGTAGCATCAATACAGTTAGTACATAAATTTCTATTGGGCTCCACTTTGGCTTTAGCATCAAATCTTTGTAAAAAACACAATTTTAGCAAAGGATTGCTCCCATTAGCAAAGGATAACTAACCCTGATAGCAGAAAAAAAAAAAAAAAATACAGAAATAAACGTTTTTTGTTTTTTTTTATCACAGTCAACTACAATCTCACAGCTCTGCTGTGAGTGATTACCTCCCTCAAAACAAGTTTTGAAGACCCCTGAGTTCTGTAGAGATGAACCGGATCATGCAGGGAAGACAATAAACTTCTGACTGAATTTTTTGATGCGTAGCAAAAGCACCAAAAAAGGTCCCTCCCCCTCACACATAACAGTGAGAGAGATCAGTAAACTGTCATAAATTAAATAAAACGACTGCCAAGTGGAAAAAAATAGTGCCCAAAACATTTTTTCACCCAGTACCTCAGAAAATTAAACGATTTTACATGCCAGCAAAAAACGTTTAACATTAATAAATTGAGTGTTATTAAAAAGCCTGTTGCTAGTCCCTGCAAATTAGGCTAAAGTTTTATGCATACAGTATAATTCCAGTGAAGTGCCATTCCCCAGAATACTGAAGTGTAAAATATACATACATGACAGCCTGATACCAGTTGCTGCTACTGCATTTAAGGCTGAGTTTACATTATATCGGTATGGCAGAATTTTCTCATCAATTCCATTGTCAGAAAATAATAAGCTGCTACATACCTCTTTGCAGATTAATCTGCCCGCTGTCCCCTGATCTGAAGTTTACCTCTCCTCAGATGGCCGAGAAACAGCAATATGATCTTAACTACTCCGGCTAAAATCATAGAAAAACTCAGGTAGATTCTTCTTCAAATTCTACCAGAGAAGGAATAACACACTCCGGTGCTATTATAAAATAACAAACTTTTGATTGAAGGTATGAAACTAAGTATAATCACCACAGTCCTCTCACACATCCTATCTATTCGTTGGGTGCAAGAGAATGACTGGTAATGGCAGTTAGGGGAGGAGCTATATAGCAGCTCTGCTGGGTGAATCCTCTTGCACTTCCTGTTGGGGAGGAGTTAATATCCCATAAGTAATGGATGATCCGTGGACTGGATACACTTAACAAGAGAAATATTTACATTTATTTAATTTTGAGACATGGAGGATTTTAATTTCAGTTTTTTATCTCCCCCCATAATTTTAATGAATTTTATATATATATATATATATATATATATATATATATATATATATACATACACACACACACACACACATATATATATTATACTCACACACACATATATATATATATATATATATATATATATACACACACACACACAGACATATATATATATTATACACACACATATATATATATATATATATATATATTATAGATATTGGAGTGCACCTAGCCCCTACTAAATAAGACCTCTGGCTTTGATAATTTGACACCTAGTTGTCAAAATGGAAAGCTGAAACTAATAAGGTATATCAAAGCGCCAACTATACGAAGGCTGGGTCTGGACCAAATGCAATATTATCAAACGATTACAAAAAACAATTTATTGAGTACACAAATAAGTTAAAAACATGGATCCATGTATAAACAAGACTCTTGATAAAGGTCTCTTTGTGACCGAAACGCGTCGACTGGTAAGCACAATTTCATTTTCTATTGATCTAAAAACTATCTACACCATCATATCTTTCTTTTACAGAAGGATCATACAGGGATTATAGCAAAATATTTGCCGTTGGGTTGGAAAACGGCTAGCAAGTACTGACACTGTTATTCAGTATAAAACACTTGAAAATCACCATAACTATTGCTGTTAGGATTCACAATACTTTAAGGATTATTGTTTTAAAGAGACACACTACTTATTATAATTTATCGTTGGATTCTTTTTTCTATTAAGTTTTCACTGTTGGACTATTATTTGGACTATTATTTACATTTATATAAGTCACTATTTGAACACACCACAATGTTTTTGTAAATTTTTGGTTTTTCATTTTTTCACAATCTTTGTTCTTAATTCACGTTTTTTGAAGATCAACCTAATTTTTTTGACCATTAATAAGTCTTGTACACTAATTTTTGCACACAACTTTTTTGATACACATTTTTTACATTGGCATATTGCTGTCACAATATTTTTTACTTGACAATGCGTATGTGTTAAACACAGAGTTAAAGGTCTTACTCAGAGCCTTACACATTAGTTACTATTGGCAATATTTAGGAGCATTGCATAGAATCAAGAACATTATTGGTTAGATAATATTATATAACTGACTAATATATTTCACCTATTATGTGTATGTGGTAAAGACAAAGTTGATTTTTTGTTGTGAGCCTTAGGGGGGTAGTTATCAAGCCGTCAACCTCAAATACGCTGGAATTCCGCAGCGTATTTGTGGCGAGGCTGATTCGCCTTAGTTATCAAGCCCTAGATACCGGCAAAAGTAGAATTTTGTAAGCTTTGATCCGCCGGTCTCAGTCCAACACAGATCGATGCTTACGTCACTCCAGATGTTCCGCACACAAGTGCGGCACAATCTGACTACTTTTGCTAGTTATCAAAAAACTAGCAGGTACGCTCGGCACTTTTCCGGCCCAGCGTACCTGGTTTTCAAACCGCCGCCCTGGAGGTGGCGGATCCCATAGGAATCAATGGGAGTCTGACCATAGCGAAAGTACATGTTCGCTGCTGCCAGACATCCCATTGATTCCTATGGGAGCTGTCTACACCTAACACCCTAACATATACCCCGAGTCTAAACACCCCTAATCTGTCCCCCCTACACCGCCGCAACTAAATAAAGTTATTACCTCCTAAACCGCCGCTCCCGGAGCCCACCGCCACTATAATAAACATGTTAACCCCTAAACCGCCGCTCCCGGAGCCCACCGCAAGCTATAATAAATATGTTAACTCCTAAACCGCTGCTCCCTGACTCCGCCGCAACTATAATATATGTATTAACCCCTAAACCGCTGCTCCCAGACCCCGCCGCCACCTACATGATACCTATTAACCAGCCAATCAAATTTTTCCTACCTTAATTCCGATTGGCTTATAGAATCCTATCAGCCAATCGGAATTGAAGGGACGCCATCTTGGATGACGTCCCTTAAAGGAGCCTTCATTCGTCGTTAGTCCGTCGGGGAAGAAGGATGTTCCGCGTCGGCGGGATGAAGATGGATCCTGAAGAAAGAAGATTGAAGACCCCGCTTGGAAGATGACATCGCCCGGATGGAAGACTTCTTCAGCGCCGCTTGGAAGATGACATTGCCCGGATGGAAGACGTCTTCAGCGCCGCCTGGATGATGACTTCATCGGATGGAAGATTTCTTCAGCGCCCCTTGGACTATCACTTCTGCCGCTCCGGATCTCATCTTCGGTTCCATCGGTGGGTCGGCTGGCTGAAGACAACTCAAGGTAGGATGATCTTCAGGGGGGTAGTGTTAGGTTTTTTTAAGGGTGGTTTGGGTTAGATTAGGGGTATGTGGGTGGTGGGTTTTAATGTTGGGGGGGGTGTATTTTTCTTTTACAGGCAAAAGAGCAGTTTTCTTTGGGGCATGCCCGCAAAAGGCCCTTTTAAGGGCTGGTAAGGTAAAAGAGCTTTGAACTTTTGTAATGTAGAATAGGGTAGGGCATTTTTTTATTTTGGGGGGCTTTGTTATTTTATTAGGGGGCTTAGATTAGGTGTAATTAGCTTAAAATTGTTGTAATATTTTTTAAATGTTTGTAACTTATTTTTTTTATTTTTTGTAACTTAGCTTTTTTTATTTTTTGTACTTTAGTTAGTTTATTTAATTGTATTTAATTGTAGTTATTTGTAGGTAATTTATTTAATTAATTTATTGATAGTGTAGTGTTAGGTTTAATTGTAACTTAGGTTAGGATTTATTTTACAGGTTATTTTGTATTTCTTTTAGCTAGGTAGTTATTAAATAGTTAATAACTATTTAATAACTATTCTAACTAGCTAAAATAAATACAAAGTTACCTGTAAAATGAATATAAATCCTAAAATAGCTACAATGTAATTATTAATTACATTGTAGCTATCTTAGGGTTTATTTTACAGGTAAGTATTTAGTTTTAAATAGAAATAATTTATTTAATGATAGTGTAGTGTTAGGTGTAATTGTAACTTAGGTTAGTTTTTATTTTACAGGTAAATTTCTCTTTATTTTAACTAGGTAGCTATTAAATAGTTATTAACTATTTAATAGCTATTGTACCTAGTTAAAATAAATTGAAAGTTGCCTGTAAAATAAAAATAAATCCTAAAATAGCTACAATATAATTATTTATATTGTAGCTATATTAGGGTTTATTTTAAAGGTAAGTATTTAGTTTTAAATAGGATTAACTTAGTTAATAAGAGAAATATTATTTAGATTTATTTAATTAATATTTAAGTTAGGGGGTGCTAGGGTTAGTGTTAGACTTAGGTTTAGGGGTTAATAATTTTATTACAGTGGCGGTGGTGTAGTGGGGGACAGGGTAGGGGTTAATAAATGTATTATAGGTGGCGACGGTGTCGGGGGGGCAGGATAGGGGTTAATAAGTTTAATATAGGTTGCGGCGGGGTCCGGGAGCGGCAGTTTAGGGGTTAAACTATTTATTTAGTTGCGGCAAGGTCCGGGATCCGCAGGATAGGGGTTAATAACTTTATTATAGAGGGCGACGGTATAGGGGGGGCAGGATAGGGGTTACTAGGTATAATGTAGGTGGCGGCGGTTTAGGGGTTAATACATTTATAAGAGTTAGGGGTTACTAACTTTATTTAGTTGCGGGAGGCTCCGGGGGCGCAGCAGTGTAGTTAGTGTGGGTGCTTAGTGACAGGCTAGCAATAAAGCTGTAAAAAAGCCGAAGAGCAGCGAGATCGGATGAGTGATAACTATCACAGTCCGCTGCTCATCGCCCCGTACTTGGTGCGCGGCTTTTTGACAGCTTTATTGATAACTTAGGCGAACGTATTCAGGTCCGCGGCGGCGATGGTAGGCGAGCTTAGGCGGGCGTATTGAACCGGCGAAGGCAGGAAAAGTAGACGCGTTGATAACTACCCCTCTGTGAAAGTTCATGTATGATGTTATAGAGGTGTCCTTCCCCTACTAATCTATGCTTTTGGTTTTCAGATTGAGTGCATACAACCATGTATCCGAGGCTAAAACAAAGAGCTGTCATTGAATTTCTGATGAAAGACGGTTGCGCACCTAAGGAAATCCATAATCCGCTGAAAAGGTGATATGGCGACGTTGTAGTGGACATTAGCAATGTTAGGACTTGGGTGAAGAAGTTTCAAGAAGGAAAAAACGAAATTGCAGATATGCCAAGGAGTGGCCGTCCATCAACGTCAGTCTGACTAGGTATGCTTTTCAACAAATGATACCAAAGAGAACTAAGCAAATTCTATAACAGAAGTAACTTGGAAACTTGTTTAATAGTGTCTGCTCTGTCTGAATCATGAAGGAAAAATATTGGGTTTGATTTCCCTTTAACTACTTATGATACCGAAACTCATTAGTAGTTTGTGTGCTCTCCGCTGCCTGAGGCTGTGTACTCTCTGTAACACTATATTACTATTCATTTCACCAAACAACAACACACGCTTCATTAGATACCAGAATGGGATGTTGCTTTCAGATATTTATTGTCATAAAATTCATGGTTCGTGAGAAAATGTTTTGCAGTTGCCGATTTATTTTCCATCATTTTTTTTTTTGCTTCATCCCATTCACTGTAAGATAGAGGTGGTAAAAGACGAGGGAAAGGTTGAAAATTAGAAGAAAATACATTTTACTCAAGTGCTCAAGCAGAAAAAAAGATTTATCAATATAAAGACAACATCGCTGTGAAGGGGAACGCCATTTCAGGCTGAAGAAATGGAAATGTGTGATGTCAGTGGAGTGTTGTTACAGTAAACTAACGGAAAAGTTAAATGGAGCGCAGCAATGACAGTTCAATGTGCACTAGAAGACCCTTGTGTCAATGAGAAATAAAAAATATATTAAAAAAACACGGAAGTGCTTAGATGGAAATCGCCCAAAGAAAAGGAGTGTAGCTTAAAAAATATATAAATTTGCCCCATCTGCGTGTCTGGCCATCTCCTTGTGCACAAAGCTCAGCAGTGGTATAACAATAATTTGTAAACGCATCACAAATTATCATTAGCAGATCCCATTTCAGTGGGAGGCGATAATGGGGAACCATGGCCAATATATAGGAAGCGCATAACGAAAAAAAAAAGGTTCTATGTAAACTGCAGAGAGACATTAAGCGTTAAAGGGATAGGCATGAATACTTAAAAGCTGCAGTGAATTCTTTTTCATCCAAAAAGTTTATTCTTTTAGGTGAACATTTACAAGAATTTTAATATAGAAGTTTTTAGGAGCTTGAAAGTATGGTAAATCAGTTTTCAACATATTCGAAAACCATTAGATAAGTGACTTAGCGGCAGCGTGATTAATGAATTACAAGTGGCTTAAATGGGGAATAAAGTAAAATGAGTTTTTATAATTGAGATAAAGCATGCAATTTAAAAAAAACAAAAAACTTTTAAATATACTTCAAGTAGTGTTAAAGCTGTGTACAGGGGCCAAAATGTTAAAGGAAAGAAATATCTCTATCCCTATCCCTCTATCCCTATCCATCTATCTCTATCCCTCTATCCCTATCCTTCTATCCCTATCCATCTATCTATCCCTATCCCTCTATCCCTATTCCTCTGTCCCTATTCCTCTATCCCTATCCATCTATCTCTATCCCTATCCCTCTATCCCTATTCCTCTGTCTCTATCCCTATCCCTCTATCCCTATTTCTCTGTCCCTATTCCTCTGTCCCTATTCCTCTATCCCTATTTCTCTGTCCCTATTCCTCTGTCCCTATTCCTCTATCTCTATATCCCTATCCCTCTATCCCTATTCCTCTCTCCCTATCCATCTATCCCTATATCTCAATCCCTATCCCTCTAGCTCTATCCCTCTATCTCTATCCCTCTATCCCTATCCTTCTATCCCTATCCATCTATCTCTATCCCTATCCCTCTATCCTTCTATCCCTATCCCTCTATCCCTATTTCTATGTCCCTATCCCTCTTTCCCTATTCCTCTCTCCCTATCCATCTATCCCTATATCTCAATCCCTATACCTCTAGCTCTATCCCTCTATCCCTATCCTTCTATCCCTATCCATCTATCTCTATCCCTATCCCTCTATCCCTCTCCTTCTATCCCTATCCCTCTATCCCTATTCCTCTGTCCCTATTCCTCTATCCCTATCCCTCTCCCTCTATCCCTATTTCTCTGTCCCTATCCCTCTTTCCCTATTCCTCTCTCCCTATCCATCTATCCCTATATCTCTATCCCTATCCCTCTATCCCTATCCCTCTATCTCTATCCCTCTATCTCTATCCCTCTATCTCTATCCCTCATCCATTTATCCCTATCCCTCTATTCCTCTCCCTCCTATACCTATCCCTCTATTACTATCCCTCTATCTTTATCCCTCTATCCCTATCCATCTATCCCTATATACCCATCCCTCTATCCTTATACCTCTATCCCTATCCCTCTCCCTCTATCCTTATCCCTCTATACCTATCCCTCTATCTCTATCCCTCTATACCTATCCCTCTATCCCTATCCCTCTATCCCTATTCATCTATCCCTCCAGTACCTATAAACCCCATTTGTTCTGTAGTGTAATGGTCCCACCACCTTCCCCGTCCCGCAATCGCCATTTAGTACCCACAAACCCCTTTTCTGTAGTTTAACTGCCCCCTCCCTCCCTCCCTGTCCCTTTAATTTTCTGTAGCAACCCCTTTTCTGTAGTGTAGCTGCCCTATCCCTCCCTGTCAACCCAGCCACGCCCCCATGCAATCCAGTTTTTCCAGGGACCATAGGTTATGATGTTTTCAGATTCGCTCCTTATGGCTTGCCTTGTCCTTTGAATGATTTGTGCTCCCCTTCAGGGGGAGTTCTTTCTGTGTTCATTAGTGAAGTCTGGATGATTTTCATTCGGCTTTTGTTTTCAACAGACTATGGCTCATGTCTGGTGAGCATGTGCGCTGTTCTTATATGTGCCTTTCCCTTTGGGGGGTTGTTTGGCCTTCTTAAAGGGACACTCAGGTAAAATTAAACTTTCTTGATTCAGATACAGCATGTCATTTTAAACAACTTTCCAATTAACTTCTATTAAAAAAAATGTGCACAGTCTCTTATATTTACACTTTTTGAGTCACCAGTTCCTACTGAGCATGTGCAAAAACTCACAGACTATACGTATATGCATTTGTGATTGGCTGATGGCTGTCACATGATACAGGGGGAGTGGAAATATACATAACTTTGAAATTTGTTAGAAAAAAATCTACTACTCATTTGAAATTCAGAGTAAATGCTATTGTATTGTCTTGTTATCTTGCATTTGTTGATTATGCAAATCTACTGTGTTTACTGGTCCTTTAAGGAGGGGGGGTTCCTCTCTCTGGAGGGTTGTTGTCCTGTCCTGTATGCAGGAGTTTGGAACAGGTGTTTTTATCCTGTATGTTCTGTTTCGTTTGTGGAGATTGCAATCTCCATGTTGAGACTGTCAGTTATGCTTGGTCTTCATAGGGATCTACTGCATCTTGCTATGTTCTTCTCCTAGGGGGTTCTCTTTGGGAGGACCCATTTGAAGGAGCTCTTTGGGCTCCCGAGTTCTGTTGGGGTGGCCGTGTTCTCCCCATTCCGTCCTTCCCTGGGGATTGGTGATTGGCCTTTCTGTTTCCCTGTTTTTCAGACCTGCCTGTCGCTTGGGCTGGTTTGGTATGGAGCAGGATCTGAGATCTGTTGTACGTCCTCGGTCATTTGAGGTTCGGTGAGCCTCTTTGAGGTTCTGTGATTCTCCATATTCAAGATGTTGAGAAGGAATGGCGGCTGCTCTTACTTGCATGCAAGTATTCTATTTCAGAGTCATCCTGGTATGACTATGGCGTGTGGTGTTGACTCAGGTGTTCGCTTATCTGGGTTTGCTGCACGTATTTTTCTTTTTTCAAAGTTTTCTCGGCTTCAGACAAGCAGGTTTTTGTGGGTAAGGATTTGCAGGTCTGGTACCCTCAGAATGGGCCACCTCTTGTACCCACCTGTTTTGCATTCAGTGTCCTCTATAGCTTGGGTATTGTTTTCCCAAAAGTAATGAATGCAGCTGTGGACTCTTTCCATTTATGAAGAAAATCATAAATTATGCTTACCTGATAAAAAAAATTTCTTCAGATGGAAAGAGTCCACAGCTTCCCACCCGTGTTTTTTATGTGGGGCGTCTATTATATGTATTCTTCTGGCACCTTTTCACCCTGATATTTCTTCTACTGTTCCTTGTTAGAATGACTGGGGGATGAGGGAAGTGGGAGAGGTATTTAAGCCTTTGGCTGGGGTGTCTTTGCCTCCTCCTGGTGGCCAGGTTCTTCTGAATTCCCGAAAAGTAATGAATGCAGCTGTGGACTCTTTCCATCTGAAGAAATAAAATGATCAGGTAAGCATAATTTATGTGTTTTATATGCACACCTTCCTAGGCTCTACCTCCTACTGAGAATGTGGGATATCGTATATATGCATTTTGTGATTGCCACTTGAAAAATCCAGTGAGTGCCAGCTTTATCTGAAATTTACGTAATTCTCAGCTCCCATCCTGGTAGTTAATACTTTTGGAGAAAGTGCGCTCTCTTGGAACTTTATCTGTAGTTGATTGTAAGACCTGAAGCAAGGTCTTGAGAATGTCAACAAAAACAGAATTTATGTTTACCTGATAAATTACTTTCTCCAACGGTGTGTCCGGTCCACGGCGTCATCCTTACTTGTGGGATATTCTCTTCCCCAACAGGAAATGGCAAAGAGCCCAGCAAAGCTGGTCACATGATCCCTCCCAGGCTCCGCCTACCCCAGTCATTCGACCGACGTTAAGGAGGAATATTTGCATAGGAGAAACCATATGGTACCGTGGTGACTGTAGTTAAAGAAAATAAATTATCAGACCTGATTAAAAAACCAGGGCGGGCCGTGGACCGGACACACCGTTGGAGAAAGTAATTTATCAGGTAAACATAAATTCTGTTTTCTCCAACATAGGTGTGTCCGGTCCACGGCGTCATCCTTACTTGTGGGAACCAATACCAAAGCTTTAGGACACGGATGAAGGGAGGGAGCAAATCAGGTCACCTAAATGGAAGGCACCACGGCTTGCAAAACCTTTCTCCCAAAAATAGCCTCAGAAGAAGCAAAAGTATCAAACTTGAAAATTTGGTAAAAGTGTGCAGTGAAGACCAAGTCGCTGCCCTACATATCTGATCAACAGAAGCCTCGTTCTTGAAGGCCCATGTGGAAGCCACAGCCCTAGTGGAATGAGCTGTGATTCTTTCGGGAGGCTGCCGTCCGGCAGTCTCGTAAGCCAATCTGATGATGCTTTTAATCCAAAAAGAGAGAGAGGTAGAAGTTGCTTTTTGACCTCTCCTTTTACCGGAATAAACAACAAACAAGGAAGATGTTTGTCTAAAATCCTTTGTAGCATCTAAATAGAATTTTAGAGCGCGAACAACATCCAAATTGTGCAACAAACGTTCCTTCTTTGAAACTGGTTTCGGACACAGAGAAGGTACGATAATCTCCTGGTTAATGTTTTTGTTAGAAACAACTTTTGGAAGAAAACCAGGTTTAGTACGTAAAACCACCTTATCTGCATGGAACACCAGATAAGGAGGAGAACACTGCAGAGCAGATAATTCTGAAACTCTTCTGGCAGAAGAAATTGCAACTAAAAACAAAACTTTCCAAGATAATAATTTAATATCAACGGAATGCAAGGGTTCAAACGGAACCCCCTGAAGAACTGAAAGAACTAAATTGAGACTCCAAGGAGGAGTCAAAGGTTTGTAAACAGGCTTAATTCTAACCAGAGCCTGAACAAAAGCTTGAACATCTGGCACAGCAGCCAGTTTTTTGTGAAGTAACACCGACAAGGCAGAAATCTGTCCCTTCAGGGAACTTGCAGATAATCCTTTTTCCAATCCTTCTTGAAGGAAGGATAGGATCCTAGGAATCTTAACCTTGTCCCAAGGGAATCCTTTAGATTCACACCAACAGATATATTTTTTCCAAATTTTGTGGTAAATCTTTCTAGTTACAGGCTTTCTGGCCTGAACAAGAGTATCGATAACAGAATCTGAGAACCCTCGCTTCGATAAAATCAAGCGTTCAATCTCCAAGCAGTCAGCTGGAGTGAAACCAGATTCGGATGTTCGAACGGACCCTGAACAAGAAGGTCTCGTCTCAAAGGTAGCTTCCAAGGTGGAGCCGATGACATATTCACCAGATCTGCATACCAAGTCCTGCGTGGCCACGCAGGAGCTATCAAGATCACCGACGCCCTCTCCTGATTGATCCTGGCTACCAGCCTGGGGATGAGAGGAAAGGGCGGGAACACATAAGCTAGTTTGAAGGTCCAAGGTGCTACTAGTGCATCCACTAGAGCCGCCTTGGGATCCCTGGATCTGGACCCGTAGCAAGGAACTTTGAAGTTCTGACGAGAGGCCATCAGATCCATGTCTGGAATGCCCCACAGCTGAGTGACTTGGGCAAAGATTTCCGGATGGAGTTCCCACTCCCCCGGATGCAATGTCTGACGACTCAGAAAATCCGCTTCCCAATTTTCCACTCCTGGGATGTGGATAGCAGACAGGTGGCAGGAGTGAGACTCCGCCCATAGAATGATTTTGATCACTTCTTCCATCGCTAGGGAACTCCTTGTTCCCCCCTGATGGTTGATGTACGCAACAGTTGTCATGTTGTCTGATTGAAACCGTATGAACTTGGCCCTCGCTAGCTGAGGCCAAGCCTTGAGAGCATTGAATATCGCTCTCAGTTCCAGAATATTTATCGGTAGAAGAGATTCTTCCCGAGACCAAAGACCCTGAGCTTTCAGGGATCCCCAGACCGCGCCCCAGCCCATCAGACTGGCGTCGGTCGTGACAATGACCCACTCTGGTCTGCGGAATGTCATCCCTTGTGACAGGTTGTCCAGGGACAGCCACCAACGGAGTGAGTCTCTGGTCCTCTGATTTACTTGTATCTTCGGAGACAAGTCTGTATAGTCCCCATTCCACTGACTGAGCATGCACAGTTGTAATGGTCTTAGATGAATGCGCGCAAAAGGAACTATGTCCATTGCCGCTACCATCAACCCGATCACTTCCATGCACTGAGCTATGGAAGGAAGAGGAACGGAATGAAGTATCCGACAAGAGTCTAGAAGTTTTGTTTTTCTGGCCTCTGTTAGAAAAATCCTCATTTCTAAGGAGTCTATAATTGTTCCCAAGAAGGGAACCCTTGTTGACGGGGATAGAGAACTCTTTTCCACGTTCACTTTCCATCCGTGAGATCTGAGAAAGGCCAGGACGATGTCCGCGTGAGCCTTTGCTTGAGGAAGGGACGACGCTTGAATCAAAATGTCGTCCAAGTAAGGTACTACAGCAATGCCCCTTGGTCTTAGCACAGCTAGAAGGGACCCTAGTACCTTTGTGAAAATCCTTGGAGCAGTGGCTAATCCGAAAGGAAGCGCCACGAACTGGTAATGTTTGTCCAGGAATGCGAACCTTAGGAACCGATGATGTTCCTTGTGGATAGGAATATGTAGATACGCATCCTTTAAATCCACCGTGGTCATGAATTGACCTTCCTGGATGGAAGGAAGAATAGTTCGAATGGTTTCCATCTTGAACGATGGAACCTTGAGAAACTTGTTTAAGATCTTGAGATCTAAGATTGGTCTGAACGTTCCCTCTTTTTTTGGGAACTATGAACAGATTGGAGTAGAACCCCATCCCTTGTTCTCTTAATGGAACAGGATGAATCACTCCCATTTTTAACAGGTCTTCTACACAATGTAAGAATGCCTGTCTTTTTATGTGGTCTGAAGACAACTGAGACCTGTGGAACCTCCCCCTTGGGGGAAGTCCCTTGAATTCCAGAAAATAACCTTGGGAGACTATTTCTAGCGCCCAAGGATCCAGAACATCTCTTGCCCAAGCCTGAGCGAAGAGAGAGAGTCTGCCCCCCACCAGATCCGGTCCCGGATCGGGGGCCAACATTTCATGCAGTCTTGGTAGCAGCGGCAGGTTTCTTGGCCTGCTTTCCTTTGTTCCAGCCTTGCATTGGTCTCCAAGCTGGCTTGGCTTGAGAAGTATTACCCTCTTGCTTAGAGGACGTAGCACCTTGGGCTGGTCCGTTTCTACGAAAGGGACGAAAATTAGGTTTATTTTTTGCCTTGAAAGGCCGATCCTGAGGAAGGGCGTGGCCCTTACCCCCAGTGATATCAGAGATAATCTCTTTCAAGTCAGGGCCAAACAGCGTTTTCCCCTTGAAAGGAATGTTAAGTAGCTTGTTCTTGGAAGACGCATCAGCCGACCAAGATTTCAACCAAAGCGCTCTGCGCGCCACAATAGCAAACCCAGAATTCTTAGCCGCTAACCTAGCCAATTGCAAAGTGGCGTCGAGGGTGAAAGAATTAGCCAATTTGAGAGCATTGATTCTGTCCATAATCTCCTCATAAGGAGGAGAATCACTATCGACCGCCTTTATCAGCTCATCGAACCAGAAACATGCGGCTGTAGCGACAGGGACAATGCATGAAATTGGTTGTAGAAGGTAACCCTGCTGAACAAACATCTTTTTAAGCAAACCTTCTAATTTTTTATCCATAGGATCTTTGAAAGCACAACTATCCTCTATGGGTATAGTGGTGCGTTTGTTTAAAGTGGAAACCGCTCCCTCGACCTTGGGGACTGTCTGCCATAAGTCCTTTCTGGGGTCGACCATAGGAAACAATTTTTTAAATATGGGGGGAGGGACGAAAGGAATACCTGGCCTCTCCCATTCTTTATTAACAATGTCCGCCACCCGCTTGGGTATAGGAAAAGCTTCTGGGAGCCCCGGCACCTCTAGGAACTTGTCCATTTTACATAGTTTCTCTGGGATGACCAACTTGTCACAATCATCCAGAGTGGATAATACCTCCTTAAGCAGAATGCGGAGATGTTCCAACTTAAATTTAAATGCAATCACATCAGGTTCAGCCTGTTGAGAAATGTTCCCTGAATCAGTAATTTCTCCCTCAGACAAAACCTCCCTGGCCCCATCAGACTGGGTTAGGGGCCCTTCAGAGATATTAATATCAGCGTCGTCATGCTCTTCAGTATCTAAAACAGAGCAGCCGCGCTTACGCTGACAAGTGTTTATTTTGGCTAAAATGTTTTTGACAGAATTATCCATTACAGCCGTTAATTGTTGCATAGTAAGGAGTATTGGCGCGCTAGATGTACTAGGGGCCTCCTGAGTGGGCAAGACTCGTGTAGACGAAGGAGGGAATGATGCAGTACCATGCTTACTCCCCTCACTTGAGGAATCATCTTGGGCATCATTGTCATTATCACATAAATCACATTTATTTAAATGAATAGGAATTCTGGCTTCCCCACATTCAGAACACAGTCTATCTGGTAGTTCAGACATGTTAAACAGGCATAAACTTGATAACAAAGTACAAAAACGTTTTAAAATAAAACCGTTACTGTCACTTTAAATTTTAAACTGAACACACTTTATTACTGCAATTGCGAAAAAACATGAAGGAATTGTTCAAAATTTATCAAATTTTCACCACAGTGTCTTAAAGCCTTAAAAGTATTGCACACCAAATTTGGAAGCTTTAACCCTTAAAATAACGGAACCGGAGCCGTTTTAAACTTTAACCCCTTTACAGTCCCTGGTATCTGCTTTGCTGAGACCCAACCAAGCCCAAAGGGGAATACGATACCAAATGACGCCTTCAGAAAGTCTTTTCTAAGTATCAGAGCTCCTCTCACATGCGACTGCATGCCATGCCTCTCAAAAACAAGTGCGCCACACCGGCGCGAAAATGAGGCTCTGCTTATGCTTTGGGAAAGCCCCTAAGGAATAAGGTGTCTAATACAGTGCCTGCCGATATTATTATATCAAAATACCCAGATAAAATGATTCCTCAAGGCTAAATATGTGTTAATAATGAATCGATTTAGCCCAGAAAAAGTCTACAGTCTTAATAAGCCCTTGTGAAGCCCTTATTTACGATCGTAATAAACATGGCTTACCGGATCCCATAGGGAAAATGACAGCTTCCAGCATTACATCGTCTTGTTAGAATGTGTCATACCTCAAGCAGCAAGAGACTGCACACTGTTCCCCCAACTGAAGTTAATTGCTCTCAACAGTCCTGTGTGGAACAGCCATGGATTTTAGTTACGGTTGCTAAAATCATTTTCCTCATACAAACAGAAATCTTCATCTCTTTTCTGTTTCTGAGTAAATAGTACATACCAGCACTATTTCAAAATAACAAACTCTTGATTGAATAATAAAAACTACAGTTAAACACTAAAAAACTCTAAGCCATCTCCGTGGAGATGTTGCCTGTACAACGGCAAAGAGAATGACTGGGGTAGGCGGAGCCTGGGAGGGATCATGTGACCAGCTTTGCTGGGCTCTTTGCCATTTCCTGTTGGGGAAGAGAATATCCCACAAGTAAGGATGACGCCGTGGACCGGACACACCTATGTTGGAGAAATGTTAATTCTAAACAAAACTACTGCAATATTTGGCATTCATATGACAATAAGCCACCACATTAAACTTCAAGGGACAGTCTACACCATAATGTTTTTTGTTTAAAAAGATAGATAATCCCTTTATTACCCATTCCCCAGTTTTGCACAACCAACACAGTTATAATAATACACTTTTTACCTCTGTGATTATCTTGTATCTAACCCTCTGCAGACTGCCCCCTTATCTCAGTTATATTAATACACTTTTTACCTCTGTAATTACCTTGCATCTAAGCCTCTGCAAACTGCCCCCTTATTTCAGTTCTTTTGACAGACTTGCATTTTAGCCAATCAGTGCTCACTCCTAGGTAACTTCACGTGTGTGAGCTCAATGTTATCTATATGAAACAAATGAACTAATGCCATCTAGTGGTGAAAAACTGTCAAAATGCTTTCAGATTAGAGGCTGCCTTCAAGGTCAAAGAAATTTGCATATGCCTAGGGTTAGCTTTCAACTAAGAATACAAAGCAAAATCGGTGATAAAAGTAAATTAGAAAGTTGTTTAAAATCACATGCCCTATTTGAGTCATGGAAGTTTATTTTGGACTTGACTGTCCTTTTAAGCATGGAAAAAAACAACCTAAAGTTTCAACTACTCATAGATGCCTCATTTTGTTAGCTGATAACATAAATTCTGGACAAAATACTGACACTCTAATTGATCGTCTCTGCATGAGTTAAACACAGTTATATGCAAGCAATTGTGCATTAATAAAATGCTCTTTTACACTTTCATGTTCCTTAATGTCCCACATTTTACAGGACCTTTGTAATTTGGGTGCTTTGAGCTGCTGTCTTCAGCTCTCTATGTGTTTTAAATGTCCCAGTTTTCTGAGTGAAACAAGGGACTGCATAGACACACCCATGAGCACCCTAACTCTGCCCACAAAATCCTCGCCCCCTCAGTGTACACTGTGACTTCACCCTGACCAATAAACTCTTCCCATAGAATACCTGTAAGTCTGCCCATTGCTCTCCCTAAGTCTCTCGGTCCTGGAACACATCAGGGAATGGGTGGGCGGTATTATATCATATTTATTTTAAGGCGAGTGAGCCAATCCTCCAGTTCTCATTGTCGCTCAGTAAGCTTAGGTGTTTTATTTACATAAGTTAAGTTATTACATCTATAATATGAATTTGTTTTGAAAAATCCCTAGTCATAATGTTTAACATTTAATGAAAAATATTATAGTCACTCGTATACACTTTCAGTTATAGGGGCTGATTTATCAAGGGCTGAATGGTCCCTGAAGCCCCTGATTCTGCGCAAGCCTACAGACTAGCCGGAAACAGCAGTTAGGAAGCAGAGGTCTTAAGACCGCTGCTCCTTAACTGGTCCAACGCCTCTGAGGCTGCGGACATCAATCCGCCCAATCTCATACGATTGGGTTGATTGACTCCCCTGGCTTATTGGCTGCAAATCTGCAGGGGGCGGCTACAGCGTATCATGTCCGCCAGACAATGATAATTGGGCCCCTAAGACTTTTGTAAGAACCAGAAGATGCCAGACTCTGTTTTGTTTTTGTTTTATTTTAGTAAGAAACTGTAGGTCAGATACTTATTTGATTTGTATTTATTTTGTATTAATTTTTGTATTATTTTTTTTTTTTAAGAACCAGTAGAAGACAAACTCTTTTTTTATTTTTATTTTTTTAAAGAACCAGCATATTATGTCCTGGTGCTAGGGCAGCCCAAATGAGATCTCACAATATTACTGAAAAAGGGAAACAGACACACAAAAATCAAGTATAATAACAACATCAGTGTTTATTATGAACTTATTGCAATAACATAAACCAGTTATCAGCTTATAAAGCAAGGCAGTGACTAAACGATAAACACATTACTGATCTTCAGGTTTCGAATAAGCTTTTAATATCAGCGTACAATGGTGCACAGGCAGATGATCGCAGCTATATTCAGAGTAATAATTCAGTGGAGCACACGTAGATTCCACAGCTGCTATATCTAAGACTTTTATCTGTTACCCAAAACTCTCCAGCCCCCCCCCCCTACCTCAGCAATTCTAATAATTATATCTACAGTTTAGCAGGTGTATCTAATGTTATGTCAATCATATTATTTCATTTAGTTACAACAGAAAGGCAGAATGAGTGAAATACAAGAGTTACATTTCTTAAAGGCAATACTCTTAAAGAAATACATTTGCTAAATGCATATATATATATATATATATATATATATCTCAAAATAGGGCAAATAAGATCCAGCACTGACTTTCATATAGCACAGCTGCCAGGGTGCACCTCAACTTCCTCCTGCATACAATACATTTTATCCAGAAGGCACTCTTCACTTAAAGATCCCCCGAAAACGTTTACCACAAAATAGATTTGGTATTTTTAAGTGGAGAGAGCCTTCTGGATTGAATTTATTATTTATATATATCTATATATCTATATCTATATATAAACACTCCAAAAAGTGAATCCACCCTTGCTATGAAAGACCTTTGCTGCTAAAGGAAGATTTATTCACATTTTTTTACACTTCTTGTGCAATGTTAAATGCCGACAGCATATGCTGTCGGCATTCAGCGATTTCTGGCGGACATAATCTGCTACAGCGGATCATGTCCGCCAGGCATTGATAAATTGGCCCCATAGTATTTACTTTAAGAAATGAGTGTTTACATGGAACTGTATAACCATATAACACATGCAGTAAGACGTACTGGACAAGCTCACATTGCATTCTCATTTGGTGAAACTAAAGGCTAAAGATCTAATTGCAACATGGTATTTTGTATTACTGACCCTTTGTGTATAACCACAGCAATAGGTAAGTCCCATGAAGAGATATGGAACCCAAAGTTTTGTGATTCAGAGAATAAAATCTTTTTTAAAAAAATCCAATTTATTTCTATTATCAGTTTTGCTTTATTCTCATGATATTATTTGTTGAAGAGATACCTCCAGATATGTGCACGCTCCTGATTTTCAACAAATAATACCAAGAGTACAAAGAAATTTGATAACAGAAGTAAATCAGAAAGTTGTTTACAAATGATCTGCTCAATCTAAATCATGAAAGAAAAAACTGAAGACTGAATTGTGGGACATTTAGGGACACTGCACCCTCCAGTGGTAAAAATATGGTATTGCATTGCATTCAGCTGATTTACAGTCCATGCTATGTAAAGAGACATTATTTTTCTTGTTGTCCCTAATAGAAGCATTTTATAGCAAAGATTTTTTTATGGCTGTTCCTGTGATGAACAAAAAAAAATATTTTTAGGATTGCGGGGTTTCACTGTCCACCAACAGTGTTTTGACATTTTTCTTATACGTCAATGTGTCTCTATCACACACTAATTGTGCACTTAATAATAATGAAAGACTCAAAATAAGCAGCCATAACATTATTTTCTTTTCTGCAAAAAAACAACATTTCTTTTAATAGATTGTTAGAGTTCACAAGATTCTCATGGGGGCTATTCATAACCTGGCCACCAGGGGGAGACAATAAAACCACACGCTCCCAAGCTTTCAACTTCCCTACTATCTCCTACCACACAATAGAGACTTAAGGGCCGATTTATCATGAGTCTGGCGGACATGATCGTTGTCGGCATTTATCATTGCACAAGCAGTGCAATCTGTGCACTGTGCGCTAGTGTGGGTTTGGGGATGTTTATATCTAGGCGCTAGTGTGGGTTTGGGGATGTTTATATCTAGGCGCTAGTGTGGGTTTGGGGATGTTTATATCTAGGCGCTAGTGTGGGTTTGGGGATGTTTATATCTAGGCGCTAGTGTGGGTTTGGGGATGTTTATATCTGTGCGCTAGTGTGGGTTTGGGGATGTTTATATCTAGGCGCTAGTGTGGGTTTGGGGATGTTTATATCTAGGCGCTAGTGTGGGTTTGGGGATGTTTATATCTAGGCGCTAGTGTGGGTTTGGGGATGTTTATATCTAGGCGCTAGTGTGGGTTTGGGGATGTTTATATCTAGGCGCTAGTGTGGGTTTGGGGATGTTTATATCTGGGCGCTAGTGTGGGTTTGGGGATGTTTATATCTAGGCGCTAGTGTGGGTTTAGAGATGTTTATATCTGGGCGCTAGTGTGGGTTTGGGGATGTTTATATCTAGGCGCTAGTGTGGGTTTGGGGATGTTTATATCTAGGCACTAGTGTGGGTTTGGGGATGTTTATATCTAGGCGCTAGTGTGGGTTTGGGGATGTTTATATCTAGGCGCTAGTGTGGGTTTAGAGATGTTTATATCTAGGCGCTAGTGTGGGTTTGGGGATGTTTATATCTGTGCGCTAGTGTGGGTTTGGGGATGTTTATATCTGTGCGCTAGTGTGGGTTTGGGGATGTTTATATCTAGGCACTAGTGTGGGTTTGGGGATGTTTATATCTGTGCGCTAGTGTGGGTTTGGGGATGTTTATATCTGTGCGCTAGTGTGGGTTTGGGGATGTTTATATCTGTGCGCTAGTGTGGGTTTGGGGATGTTTATATCTAGGAGCTAGTGTTGGTTTGGGGATGTTTATATCTGTGCGCTAGTGTGGGTTTGGGGATGTTTATATCTGTGCGCTAGTGTGGGTTTGGGGATGTTTATATCTGGGCGCTAGTGTGGGTTTGGGGATGTTTATATCTGTGCGCTAGTGTGGGTTTGGGGATGTTTATATCTGGGCGCTAGTGTGGGTTTGGGGATGTTTATATCTGGGCGCTAGTGTGGGTTTGGGGATGTTTATATCTGGGCGCTAGTGTGGGTTTGGGGATGTTTATATCTGTGCGCTAGTGTGGGTTTGGGGATGTTTATATCTGTGCGCTAGTGTGGGTTTGGGGATGTTTATATCTGTGCGCTAGTGTGGGTTTGGGGATGTTTATATCTGTGCGCTAGTGTGGGTTTGGGGATGTTTATATCTGTGCGCTAGTGTGGGTTTGGGGATGTTTATATCTAGGCACTAGTGTGGGGTTGGGGATGTTTATATCTGTGCGCTAGTGTGGGTTTGGGGATGTTTATATCTGTGCGCTAGTGTGGGTTTGGGGATGTTTATATCTAGGCACTAGTGTGGGGTTGGGGATGTTTATATCTGTGCGCTAGTGTGGGTTTGGGGATGTTTATATCTGGGCGCTAGTGTGGGTTTGGGGATGTTTATATCTGTGCGCTAGTGTGGGGTTGGGGATGTTTATATCTGTGCGCTAGTGTGGGTTTGGGGATGTTTATATCTGTGCACTAGTGTGGGTTTGGGGATGTTTATATCTAGGCACTAGTGTGGGTTTGGGGATGTTTATATCTGTGCGCTAGTGTGGGTTTGGGGATGTTTATATCTGTGCGCTAGTGTGGGTTTGGGGATGTTTATATCTGTGCGCTAGTGTGGGTTTGGGGATGTTTATATCTGTGCGCTAGTGTGGGTTTGGGGATGTTTATATCTGGGCGCTAGTGTGGGTTTGGGGATGTTTATATCTGTGCGCTAGTGTGGGTTTGGGGATGTTTATATCTGTGCGCTAGTGTGGGTTTGGGGATGTTTATATCTGGGTGCTAGTGTGGGTTTGGGGATGTTTATATCTGTGCGCTAGTGTGGGTTTGGGGATGTTTATATCTAGGCACTAGTGTGGGTTTGGGGATGTTTATATCTGTGCGCTAGTGTGGGTTTGGGGATGTTTATATCTGTGCGCTAGTGTGGGTTTGGGGATGTTTATATCTGGGCGCTAGTGTGGGTTTGGGGATGTTTATATCTGGGCGCTAGTGTGGGTTTGGGGATGTTTATATCTAGGCGCTAGCGTGGGGTTTGGGGATGTTTATATCTGTGCGCTAGTGTGGGTTTGGGGATGTTTATATCTGTGCGCTAGTGTGGGTTTGGGGATGTTTATATCTGTGCGCTAGTGTGGGTTTGGGGATGTTTATATCTGTGCGCTAGTGTGGGTTTGGGGATGTTTATATCTAGGAGCTAGTGTTGGTTTGGGGATGTTTATATCTGTGCGCTAGTGTGGGTTTGGGGATGTTTATATCTGTGCGCTAGTGTGGGTTTGGGGATGTTTATATCTAGGCGCTAGTGTGGGTTTGGGGATGTTTATATCTGGGCGCTAGTGTGGGTTTGGGGATGTTTATATCTAGGCGCTAGTGTGGGTTTGGGGATGTTTATATCTAGGCGCTAGTGTGGGTTTGGGGATGTTTATATCTGTGCGCTAGTGTGGGTTTGGGGATGTTTATATCTGTGCGCTAGTGTGGGTTTGGGGATGTTTATATCTGTGCGCTAGTGTGGGTTTGGGGATGTTTATATCTGTGCGCTAGTGTGGGTTTGGGGATGTTTATATCTGGGCGCTAGTGTGGGTTTGGGGATGTTTATATCTGTGCGCTAGTGTGGGTTTGGGGATGTTTATATCTGGGTGCTAGTGTGGGTTTGGGGATGTTTATATCTGTGCGCTAGTGTGGGTTTGGGGATGTTTATATCTAGGCACTAGTGTGGGTTTGGGGATGTTTATATCTGTGCGCTAGTGTGGGTTTGGGGATGTTTATATCTGTGCGCTAGTGTGGGTTTGGGGATGTTTATATCTGGGCGCTAGTGTGGGTTTGGGGATGTTTATATCTGGGCGCTAGTGTGGGTTTGGGGATGTTTATATCTAGGCGCTAGCGTGGGGTTTGGGGATGTTTATATCTGTGCGCTAGTGTGGGTTTGGGGATGTTTATATCTGTGCGCTAGTGTGGGTTTGGGGATGTTTATATCTGTGCGCTAGTGTGGGTTTGGGGATGTTTATATCTGTGCGCTAGTGTGGGTTTGGGGATGTTTATATCTAGGAGCTAGTGTTGGTTTGGGGATGTTTATATCTGTGCGCTAGTGTGGGTTTGGGGATGTTTATATCTGTGCGCTAGTGTGGGTTTGGGGATGTTTATATCTAGGCGCTAGTGTGGGTTTGGGGATGTTTATATCTGGGCGCTAGTGTGGGTTTGGGGATGTTTATATCTAGGCGCTAGTGTGGGTTTGGGGATGTTTATATCTAGGCGCTAGTGTGGGTTTGGGGATGTTTATATCTGTGCGCTAGTGTGGGTTTGGGGATGTTTATATCTGTGCGCTAGTGTGGGTTTGGGGATGTTTATATCTGTGCGCTAGTGTGGGTTTGGGGATGTTTATATCTGTGCGCTAGTGTGGGTTTGGGGATGTTTATATCTGTGCGCTAGTGTGGGTTTGGGGATGTTTATATCTGTGCGCTAGTGTGGGTTTGGGGATGTTTATATCTGTGCGCTAGTGTGGGTTTGGGGATGTTTATATCTAGGCGCTAGTGTGGGTTTGGGGATGTTTATATCTGAGTGCTAGTGTGGGGTTTGGGGATGTTTATATCTGTATGCTAGTGTGGGTTTGGGGATGTTTATATCTGTGCGCTAGTGTGGGTTTGGGGATGTTTATATCTGTGCGCTAGTGTGGGTTTGGGGATGTTTATATCTGTGCGCTAGTGTGGGGTTATGGGATGTTTATATCTGTGCGCTAGTGTTGGTTTGGGGATGTTTATATCTAGGCGCTAGTGTGGGTTTGGGGATGTTTATATCTGTGCGCTAGTGTGGGTTTGGGGATGTTTATATCTGTGCGCTAGTGTGGGTTTGGGGATGTTTATATCTGGGCACTAGTGTGGGTTTGGGGATGTTTATATCTGTGCGCTAGTGTGGGTTTGGGGATGTTTATATCTGTGCGCTAGTGTGGGTTTGGGGATGTTTATATCTGTGCGCTAGTGTGGGTTTGGGGATGTTTATATCTGTGCGCTAGTGTGGGTTTGGGGATGTTTATATCTGTGCGCTAGTGTGGGTTTGGGGATGTTTATATCTGTGCGCTAGTGTGGGTTTGGGATGTTTATATCTGTGCGCTAGTGTGGGTTTGGGGATGTTTATATCTGTGTGCTAGTGTGGGTTTGGGGATGTTTATATCTAGGCGCTAGTGTGGGTTTAGAGATGTTTATATCTGTGCGCTAGTGTGGGTTTAGAGATGTTTATATCTGTGCGCTAGTGTGGGTTTAGAGATGTTTATATCTGTGCGCTAGTGTGGGTTTAGAGATGTTTATATCTGTGCGCTAGTGTGGGTTTGGGGATGTTTATATCTGTGCGCTAGTGTGGGTTTGGGGATGTTTATATCTGTGCGCTAGTGTGGGTTTGGGGATGTTTATATCTGGGCACTAGTGTGGGTTTGGGGATGTTTATATCTGTGCGCTAGTGTGGGTTTGGGGATGTTTATATCTGGGCGCTAGTGTGGGGTTATGGGATGTTTATATCTGGGTGCTAGTGTGGGGTTTGGGGATGTTTATATCTGTGCACTAGTGTGGGTTTGGGAATGTTTATATCTAGGCGCTAGTGTGGGGTTTGGGGATGTTTATATCTGTGCGCTAGTGTGGGGTTTGGGGATGTTTATATCTAGGCACTAGTGTGGGGTTTGGGGATGTTTATATCTGTGCGCTAGTGTGGGGTTTGGGGATGTTTATATCTAGGCACTAGTGTGGGGTTTGGGGATGTTTATATCTGTGCGCTAGTGTGGGGTTTGGGGATGTTTATATCTAGGCACTAGTGTGGGGTTTGGGGATGTTTATATCTGTGCGCTAGTGTGGGGTTTGGGGATGTTTATATCTGTGCGCTAGTGTGGGTTTGGGGATGTTTATATCTGTGCGCTAGTGTGGGTTTGGGGATGTTTATATCTGGGCGCTAGTGTGGGTTTGGGGATGTTTATATCTAGGCGCTAGTGTGGGTTTGGGGATGTTTATATCTGTGCGCTAGTGTGGGTTTGGGGATGTTTATATCTAGGCGCTAGTGTGGGTTTGGGGATGTTTATATCTGTATGCTAGTGTGGGTTTGGGGATGTTTATATCTAGGCGCTAGTGTGGGTTTGGGGATGTTTATATCTGTGCGCTAGTGTGGGTTTGGGGATGTTTATATCTAGGCGCTAGTGTGGGTTTGGGGATGTTTATATCTAGGCGCTAGTGTGGGTTTGGGGATGTTTATATCTGGGCGCTAGTGTGGGTTTGGGGATGTTTATATCTGGGCGCTAGTGTGGGTTTGGGGATGTTTATATCTGTGCGCTAGTGTGGGTTTGGGGATGTTTATATCTGTGCGCTAGTGTGGGTTTGGGGATGTTTATATCTGTGCGCTAGTGTGGGTTTGGGGATGTTTATATCTGAGTGCTAGTGTGGGGTTTGGGGATGTTTATATCTAGGCGCTAGTGTGGGTTTGGGGATGTTTATATCTAGGCACTAGTGTGGGGTTTGGGGATGTTTATATCTGTGCGCTAGTGTGGGGTTTGGGGATGTTTATATCTGTGCGCTAGTGTGGGTTTGGGGATGTTTATATCTGTGCGCTAGTGTGGGTTTGGGGATGTTTATATCTGGGCGCTAGTGTGGGTTTGGGGATGTTTATATCTAGGCGCTAGTGTGGGTTTGGGGATGTTTATATCTGTGCGCTAGTGTGGGTTTGGGGATGTTTATATCTAGGCGCTAGTGTGGGTTTGGGGATGTTTATATCTGTATGCTAGTGTGGGTTTGGGGATGTTTATATCTAGGCGCTAGTGTGGGTTTGGGGATGTTTATATCTGTGCGCTAGTGTGGGTTTGGGGATGTTTATATCTAGGCGCTAGTGTGGGTTTGGGGATGTTTATATCTAGGCGCTAGTGTGGGTTTGGGGATGTTTATATCTGGGCGCTAGTGTGGGTTTGGGGATGTTTATATCTGGGCGCTAGTGTGGGTTTGGGGATGTTTATATCTGTGCGCTAGTGTGGGTTTGGGGATGTTTATATCTGTGCGCTAGTGTGGGTTTGGGGATGTTTATATCTGTGCGCTAGTGTGGGTTTGGGGATGTTTATATCTGAGTGCTAGTGTGGGGTTTGGGGATGTTTATATCTAGGCGCTAGTGTGGGTTTGGGGATGTTTATATCTTTGCGCTAGTGTGGGTTTGGGGATGTTTATATCTGTGCGCTAGTGTGGGTTTGGGGATGTTTATATCTAGGCACTAGTGTGGGGTTGGGGATGTTTATATCTGTGCGCTAGTGTGGGGTTATGGGATGTTTATATCTGTGCGCTAGTGTGGGTTTGGGGATGTTTATATCTGTGCGCTAGTGTGGGTTTGGGGATGTTTATATCTGTGCGCTAGTGTGGGTTTGGGGATGTTTATATCTGTGCGCTAGTGTGGGTTTGGGGATGTTTATATCTGTGCGCTAGTGTGGGTTTGGGGATGTTTATATCTAGGCACTAGTGTGGGGTTGGGGATGTTTATATCTGTGCGCTAGTGTGGGGTTATGGGATGTTTATATCTGTGCGCTAGTGTGGGTTTGGGGATGTTTATATCTGGGTGCTAGTGTGGGGTTTGGGGATGTTTATATCTGTGCGCTAGTGTGGGGTTTGGGGATGTTTATATCTGTGCGCTAGTGTGGGGTTATGGGATGTTTATATCTAGGCGCTAGTGTGGGTTTGGGGATGTTTATATCTGTGCACTAGTGTGCGTTTTGGGATATTATCATCTGTGCACTATTGTGGGTGTGCAGGCAAGTTCTGTACAGGAAGCCGGTGCTGCATCTACTACGCACTCATAAGTGGTGCATAAATACTCAATGGTCAGACATCCACATTCCACTTCATCCTTGGAGAATGGTCTCATAAAGAAATGTTTGACCAGGTTGTGACTTGCTGGGGTTTAACAGAAATAGACCTTATGGCTCCATGTCTCAACAACAAGTTGCCCACTATTGTGCCAGAACACAGGATCCACAGATGGAATTAGTGGATGACTTAGTAATTCTATTTTCATTCAAGCTGATGTACATATTGCCTCCATTTGTGATGTTATCCAGGGTGATTACCAGAATCAAGCAGGAGAGATTCAGTGATTCTGGTCATGCTGGCCTTGCAGAAATTGGTATGTGGACCTAATATGTCCTCTTGCCAAACAGGACCTCTGGTTTTGACAGCATCGCAATTGGATACCTATTTCTAACAGAGGACTCTCTGATGTGTTATTGCGGACTTAATTCAGGCCCTGAAGCCTGTAACTAGTTGCCTCTGCCATAAGGTGTGGATGACTTATTAAGTGTGGTGTGCTTGGAGAGGTTACCAGTGGAATTTCTTTAGGATTTCTAGGGTGATGGAGTTTCTTAAACAGGCCTTGGACAAAGGTTTGTCCACTAGTTTTACGAATGGTAAAGTTTGGCTTTATCTGTTCTGTATCATAGGACAATTGCTACAGTTCCTGATATACAGTCCTTTGATCAGGCTCTGAGCCATCTGAGGCTGATTATTTACCTGGTAACTGCTTTCTGGAGTCTCAACTAGGTGCTGAGGGTTCTTCAATCGCCTCCCTTTAAACTTATGCATGGGTAAGACCTGCAGGTGCTCTCTTGGAAGGTTTTGTTTCTGTTAGCCATCTTATTGGCTACATTAGTTTCTGAGCTTTCTGCTACCTTTTGTAAACCTGCTTGACTCATCTTTCATCAGGATAAAGCAGTTTTGTTGACAAATTATTTGTACTTGCCTGAGGTGTTTTTCCCAAAAACTATTATTCAAAAAATTGTGGTACTAAAAAAATTCTAAGGGGCGTCTTCTGCACAAGTTAGATGTGGTTCGTAATTAGAAATCCTATACTGAAGGTCCTTTTTAGATTTGTTCAGCCTTATTTGTCAATGTTCATAAGGAAAAGAAAGCTACTACTACTACCTTGGCGGCTAAGGTTAAAGTTGAATTACAAAAGCTTATATTGTTGCAGGGAAATCTCCCCACAAAAGGGTTATTGCTCATTCTACTAGATCAGTGAACTCTTTGTAGACTTTCAAAATGATACCCCTCTTTACAGATTTGCTGCTTGGTCTTTTCTGCATTATTTTGTTTGGTTGAGGCAGCTTTTTCGCAGGAAAGTACTGTGGGCCAATGTGCCTGACTTCCTGTATTATTCTTGCCCTTTCTGGTCAACTCATGGACTTCACTGCTTGGATACAGGAAAACATGTGATGATCTAGTAGCCTCTGAACATCCATTAAAGGAAGCAAAATGTGTCTTCCATAAGAAATGAATTCCCTTTAAGATAGTGAGAGTCAAGACGCCCTGCACTTTTTGCAGCTAGACTTGTTACCCTTCTTTGCCCCACTTTGTCTGTCTCTTCTTGTATCTATCTTTCTTTGCTTTGCATTGTGGAAAAAAAGGAGTGTCTATGGTATGGGGGAGATAACAAGGAAGCTCAAAGCTCTTGAGCAAGGTTGGTAAGTAAGGTTGGTTTGCCTATTCCTGATGGCCAGGTAATGAATCTTGTGGACTCTCGCCATCATGAAAGAAATACATTTATCAGGTAAGCATAAATTATGTTTTTAACATTCTATAACAGAAGTTTTTATATATAATGCCTATGTGAGGACACAACCCCTTAATGGGACATTAAAGTTATTTTTTTATTTATGAATTAAAACTGGTGAATTTAATGTGTTTGATGTGAATGTTTTAACCCACTCAAAATGTCCCATTGTGTTAGTAAAAATGGTGTTGTTTTGCAAGCTCAGGACACATCCCTTAAAAAGCCCTCTGGAATGTTGTTTATTTTACCTCCTTTGCTATTGTCATATATAAATAAAGTATTGCACATATGAGCCAATCACTGAGCAGTGTGTAGGATTGTCATATATAAATAAAGTACTGCACATATGAGCCAATCACTGAGCAGCGTGTAGGATTGTCAGAATTGTGCATTCCTTGGAATATTCTCCAACCGCTCGAGGGGGAATCAGTAAAACACTAGTTGAGAGAAATTACAGGCGAAGCATGAAACTTAAATTAAGTGCATTACAGAATGAGTTTAATTCCCTTTAAATCTGATGCCAATATTTACAAGGAGTGTTGCCCATAGTGAATATGCCTTTATCTGGTGGTGCGCTCTGGTAAGCTGTTTGTTCACAGTAATTATTGAGTCAACTGTCAACCCTTTGTGGTGACATCTATCTACAAAATATGTTATCAGACATAAATTAATGTTGTAATCCTTAAAGGGACAGTCTACACCAGAATTTTTATTGTTTAAAAAGATAGATAATCCCTTTATTACCCATTCCCCAGTTTTGCATAACCAACACAGTTATAATAATACACTTTTTACCTCTGTGATTACCTTGTATCTAAGCCTCTGCAGAATGCTCCTTATCTCAGTTATATTAATATACTTTTTATCTCTGTGATTACCTTGTATCTAAGCCTCTGCAGACTGTTCCTTATCTCAGTTATATTAATATACTTTTTACCTCTGTGATTACCTTCTATCTAAGCCTCTGCAGACTGTTCCTTATCTCAGTTATATTAATTTACTTTTTACCTCTGTGATTACCTTCTATCTAAGCCTCTGCAGACTGCTCCTTATCTCAGTTATATTAATATACTTTTTACCTCTGTGATTACCTTGTATCTAAGCCTCTACAGACAGACCCCTTATTTCAGTTCTTTTGAACAACCACTGCAAGTGGAAAATAGCAGGCACTCCACCCTCCCTGTTCCTCTGCATAGGAGCAAGCTGGAGTAGGTATACATCATTATTCTCTAATACTTTAGGGCTTGGTCAGGAGTCTGAAAATCAGAGCAATGTTATTTAAAAATATGCAAAAGTATCCATTTAAAAAAACAAACAAACAAAAAAAACCTGTATGGGCTGTATAAATGGATTATCTACAAAACATTTATGCAAAGAAAAAACAAATTATGCTTACCTGATAATTTCCTTTTCTTCTGATGGAAAGAGTCCACAGCTGCATTCATTACTTTTGGGAAATAAAAACCTGGCCACCAGGAGGAGGCAAAGACACCACAGCCAAAGGCTTAAATACTCCTCCCACTCCCCTCATCCCCCAGTCATTCTGCCGAGGACCAAGGAGTAGTAGAAGAAATATAAGGGTGAAAGGTGCCAGAAGAATATAAGGAAGCCCCACATAAAATTACAGGTGAAGAGCTGTGGACTCTTTCCATCAGAAGAAAAGGAAATTATCAGGTAAGCATAATTTATGTTTTTCTTCTTAAATGGAAAGAGTCCACAGCTGCATTCATTACTTTTGGGAAAACAATACCCAAGCTATAGAGGACACTGAATGCCAAGACAGGAGGGTACAACAGGCGGCCCATACTGAGGGCACCAGGCCTGAACCTCTACCCAATAAAAAACCCTGCTTTGTCCGAAGCTGAGAAAACTTTAAGAGGATTAGCCCCAGTGACACTGACTGGCAGTTAGTCCAGAAGCCAAACTAGAGACCGCAAACGGACTCGACTGAGCCAACAGTCCTATAGGAGACACCATCGCCCAACAAACGGTCCCCCACCACTCATCTCCACAAATGAAGGAGACACCAGCTGAAACCCCCAAGGGGACAAGGCAAAGGAGAACCAAGGAAACTGTAAAGGTCCCCTCATACAAAAAGGAACACCTCCACAAGTGAGCCCAGCTCACAGAGACCCAAAGGGGCCCAAACAGGGAAAGGAGGCCTCGTCTATACCAACTGAAACCTGGGATAAGACCAGGCACAGAGACAGAACAGACGTCTCCCCAATATCCTACAAGCACGGATGCAACAGAAGAGGCAAAGACTCTGTCTGGCCATAGAATACCAAGGTATGCGACCATGAAAAAAGTGTGTAATACACTCAGGTAAAAAACCCCAAGTTTGAGAACACAGAGTCCACAACAGAACGACACCGAGGATACTTGCGAGGAAGAAGAAGCAGTCAAGCAAGAAACAGACCGCAGAGCAACCCCCTTACAGTGGGCACGTTCCAGGCAACCTAAATCGCCGGACCTACACACAGGTCCCTGAAAAGGGGAACACAAAAACCTCAATCGAGGCCCCCCGAGAAGGAAGGTATACTCTCAGAACCCGAAGGAAGAGTAAACCGCCTTCTATCAATGGAGCAAGTTGAAAGGAAAATCTATACCCTATTAGACTAAGCTAACAGGATAGACTCAACAAGCTCACACATCCAGAGGAAACTGCGCGAATGCAGGTCCTTAGACCGCTTGGCCATCCTAACCTGCAGACCCACACTCAGCTGGACCAACCCAGCCTCCAGGATCTAAGACAAGGAAAAGAATCCTGAAACAGATATAGGAACGAGCGTAAGGATAGCACAGCCATCCCCACAGAGCACAAGTACAACTCGACAGACAACAAGGCCATAAACCTAAGGATCTACCAAAAGAAAGGCCCAACAAGCCTGCTTGGAGCCAGCAAGACTCCAGGGGGAACCAATCCCACCTTTCCGCCTCCCATCCAGTAGAAGCCCCAAGCAAGGACTCAATCTCCATAGGGAGGAGAATATCCCTTCAAGAAAAGGGATGATGCCAGAAGGGCAACAACTGTCCTCAAGGCCCAAATGCACCGGCTAATGGGAAGTGAAAATCCCAACACAGATGTCCTAGAAAAGGACCCCCCTATAAGTAGCTTACCAAGCAGAGGCACAGCCAATCCATTCGCCTGCAGAGCAGGGAATCCATGGGAACACTGGCAAGCTGACCAGGGGAATGCAACCCTAAGGTGCACCAGAAATTGGACATCCAGCGCCAACAGCTGGGTATGACCACCCTTGAGGCTCAAGCCACACGGCTAACCAATAGATGACATGAGCCACTCTGTGGCAAAGAGTAAAAAATACTCAGAAAACCTAGTCAACCATGACCAGGTGAGGTAGATGGAGCAAGGACATAGCCCAAGTTCCCACTACCCATGGAACACCCTGACCATCCCTGAGATCCAAGCTTCCAAAACTACCCAAGAATGGGTCAGTAATAAGGCCAAGCAGAGCATCGGCAACCAGAAGTCTCAGGGAGGAAAAACAGGTCCGGGCACCTAATAGTTCAGGCAAACCTTACCCTAGAACTAAACACCCCAACTGGCCAAAAAGCCAGAAACAAGGGTATGGATGCATATCCAGAGAATCCGGATAGTGAGAAGAACTCGAAAGCTGTGTGTGTGTGTGTGTGTGTGTGTATGTTATGTGTATGGTATGTGTGTGTATATATATATATATATATATATATATATATATATATGGTGGGTGTGTGTGTATATGTATATATGGTGTGTGTGTGTATATGTTGTTTGTGTGTGCGTCTATATATATGGTGTGTGTGTGTATGGTATGTATGTGTGTATATATTGTGTGTGTGTGTGTGTGTATATATATATGGTGTGTGTGTATATGGTGTGTGTGTATATATTGTGTGTGTATATGTTGTGTGTGTATATGTTGTGTGTGTATATGTTGTGTGTGTGTGTATATGTTTTGTGTGTATATGTTTTGTGTGTGTATGTATATATTGTGTGTGTATGTATATGTTGTGTGTGTGTATATGTTGTGTGTGTGTATATGTTGTGTGTGTGTATATGTTGTGTGTGTATATTTTGTGTGTGTATGTATATTTTGTGTGTGTATATGTTGTGTATGTTGTGTGTGTGTGTGTATATGTTGTGTGTGTGTGTATATGTTGTGTGTGTATATTTTGTGTGTGTATGTATATTTTGTGTGTGTATATGTTGTGTATGTTGTGTGTGTGTGTGTATATGTTGTGTGTGTGTGTATATGTTGTGTGTGTGTGTATATGTTGTGTGTGTGTGTGTATATGTTGTGTGTGTATATGTTGTGTGTGTATATGTTGTGTGTGTGTGTATGTTGTGTGTGTGTATATGTTGTGTGTGTATATGTTTTGTGTGTGTATGTATATATTGTGTGTGTATGTATATGTTGTGTGTGTGTATATGTTGTGTGTGTGTATATGTTGTGTGTGTATGTATATGTTGTGTGTGTGTGTATATGTTGTGTGTGTATATTTTGTGTGTGTATGTATATTTTGTGTGTGTATATGTTGTGTATGTTGTGTGTGTGTATGTTGTGTGTGTATATGTTGTGTGTGTATATGTTGTGTGTGTGTGTATGTTGTGTGTGTGTATGTTGTGTGTGTGTGTGTATGTTGTGTGTGTGTATGTTGTGTGTGTGTGTGTGTGTATGTTGTGTGTGTGTGTATGTTGTGTGTGTGTGTGTATGTTGTGTGTGTGTGTGTGTATGTTGTGTGTGTGTGTGTATGTTGTGTGTGTGTGTGTATGTTGTGTGTGTGTGTGTATGTTGTGTGTGTGTGTGTATGTTGTGTGTGTGTGTGTATATGTTGTGTGTGTATGTTGTGTGTGTGTGTGTATATGTTGTGTGTGTATATGTTGTGTGTGTATTTATGTATATGTTGTGTGTGTGTATATGTTGTGTGTGTGTATATGGTGTGTGTGTGTGTGTGTGTGTATGTATATTGTGTGTGTGTATGTTGCGTGTGTGTGTGTGTATGCTGTGTGTGTGTGTATATGTTGTGTGTGTGTATATGTTGTATGTGTATATGGTGTGTGTGTGTATATGGTGTGTGTGTGTGTGTATATGTTGTGTATTGTGTGTGTGTGTATATGGTGTGTGTGTGTGTATATGTTGTGTGTGTGTATATGTTTTGTGTGTGTATGTATATATTGTGTGTGTATGTATATGTTGTGTGTGTGTATATGTTGTGTGTGTATATTTTGTGTGTGTATGTATATTTTGTGTGTGTATATGTTGTGTGTGTGTATATGTTGTGTGTGTATGTTGTGTGTGTGTGTGTGTATGTTGTGTGTGTGTGTGTGTATGTTGTGTGTGTGTGTGTATGTTGTGTGTGTATATGTTTTGTGTGTGTATGTATATATTGTGTGTGTATGTATATGTTGTGTGTGTGTATATGTTGTGTGTGTATATTTTGTGTGTGTATGTATATTTTGTGTGTGTATATGTTTTGTATGTTGTGTGTGTGTATATGTTGTGTGTGTGTATATGTTGTGTGTGTGTGTGTGTATGTTGTGTGTGTGTGTGTGTATGTTGTGTGTGTATATGTTGTGTGTGTATTTATGTATATGTTGTGTGTGTATATGTTGTGTGTGTGTATATGGTGTGTGTATGTATATTGTGTGTGTGTATGTATATTGTGTGTGTATGTTGCGTGTGTGTGTATATGTTGTGTGTGTGTATATGTTGTATGTGTATGTTGTGTGTGTATATGTTTTGTGTGTGTATGTATATATTGTGTGTGTATGTATATGTTGTGTGTGTGTATATGTTGTGTGTGTATATTTTGTGTGTGTATGTATATTTTGTGTGTGTATATGTTTTGTATGTTGTGTGTGTGTATATGTTGTGTGCGTGTATATGTTGTGTGCGTGTGTGTATATGTTGTGTGTGTGTGTATGTTGTGTGTGTGTGTGTATGTTGTGTGTGTGTGTATGTTGTGTGTATATATGTTGTGTGTGTATTTATGTATATGTTGTGTGTGTATATGTTGTGTGTGTGTATATGGTGTGTGTATGTATATTGTGTGTGTGTATGTTGCGTGTGTGTGTATATGTTGTGTGTGTGTATATGTTGTATGTGTATATGGTGTGTGTGTGTGTATGGTGTGTGTGTGTGTATATGTTGTGTGTGTATATGTTGTGTATTGTGTGTGTGTATATGGTGTGTGTGTGTATATATGGTGTGTGTGTGTATATGGTGTGTGTCTGTGTGTATATGGTGTCTGTGTGTGTATATATAGTGTGTGTATATGGTGTCCGTCTGTGTGTATATGGTGTGTGTGAGTGTATGTGTGTATATGGTGTGTGTGCGTATGTGTATATGGTGTGTGTGTGTGTATGTGTATATGGTGTGTGTATATGGTGTGTGTATATGGTGTGTGTGTGTGTGTATGTTATGTGTATGGTATGTGTGTGTGTATGTTATGTGTATGGTATGTGTGTGTATGTGTGTATATATATATGGTGGGTGTGTGTGTATATGTATATATGGTGTGTGTGTGTGTATATGTTGTTTGTGTGTATATATATATGGTGTGTGTTTATATATGGTGTGTGTATGGTATGTATGTGTGTATATATTGTGTGTGTGTGTGTGTGTATATGTTGTGTGTGTGAATATGTTGTGTGTGTGTATATATTGTGTGTGTATATGTTGTGTGTGTATATGTTGTGTGTGTGTATATGTTGTATGTGTATGTATGTTGTGTGTGTGTATGTATATGTTGTGTGTGTGTGTGTGTGTATGGTGTGCGTGTGTATATGGTGCGTGTGTGTATATGGTGTGTGTGTATGTATATGTTGTTTGTGTGTATATATGGTGTGTGTGTATATATGGTGTGTGTGTGTGTGTATGGTGCGTGTGTGTGTGTGTGTGTATGGTATGTGTGTGTGTATATGTTGTGTGTGTGTATATGTTGTGTGTGTATGTATATGTTGTGTGTGTGTATATGTTGTGTGTGTGTATATGTTGTGTGTGTGTATATGTTGTGTGTGTATGTATGTATATGTTGTGTGTGTATATGTTGTGTGTGTGTGTATATGTTGTGTGTGTGTATATATATGGTGTGTGTGTGTATATATATGGTGTGTGTGTGTATATATATGGTGTGTGTGTGTATATGTTGTGTGTGTGTATATGTTGTGTGTGTGTATATGTTGTGTGTGTATGTATGTATGTATATGTTGTGTGTGTATATGTTGTGTGTGTGTGTATATGTTGTGTGTGTGTGTATATATATGGTGTGTGTGTATATGGTGTGTGTATATGGTGTGTGTATATGGTGTGTGTGTATGTATATTGTGTGTGTGTGTATGCTGTGTGTGTATATGTTGTGTGTGTATATGGTGTGTGTGTATATTGTGTGTGTGTGTGTGTGTATATGTTGTGTGTGTGTATATGTTGTATGTGTGTGTGTATGGTGTGTGTGTGTGTATGGTGTGTGTGTGTCTGTGTGTGTATATGGTGTGTGTGTGTGTGTGTATATATGGTGTGTGTGTATGTATATGTTGTGTGTGTGTATGTATATGTTGTGTGTGTGTGTGTGTGTGTGTGTATATGTTCTGTGTGTATATATGTTGTTTGTGTGTATATGCTGTGTGTGTGTATGCTGTGTGTGTATATGCTGTGTGTATATGCTGTGTGTGTGTATATGTTGTGTGTGTGTATATGGTGTGTGTGTATTTTTGTTGTGTGTGTGTATATGTTGTGTGTGTGTGTATGTATATGTTGTGTGTATGTATATGTTGTGTGTGTATATGTTGTGTGTGTATATGTTGTGTGTGTATGTATATGTTGTGTGTGTGTATATGGTGTGTGTATATGTTGTGTGTTGTGTGTGTGTATATATGGTGTGTGTATATGGTGTGTGTGTATATGGTATGTGTGTGTGTATATGTTGTGTGTGTGAATATGTTGTTTGTGTATATGCCGTGTGTGTATGTTGTGTGTGTATATGTTGTGTGTGTATATGTTGTGTGTGTGTATATGTCGTGTGTGTGTATATATACGGTGTGTGTGTGTATGGTGTGTGTGTATGGTGTGTGTGTGTATATATATGGTGTGTGTGTGTGTGTATATGGTGTGTGTGTGTGTGTATATGGTGTGTGTCTGTGTGTATATATGGTGTGTGTATGTATGTGATATGGTGTGTGTATATGGTGTGTGTATGGTGTATGGGTGTGTGTGTGTGTATGGTGTGTGTGTGTGTATGGTGTGTGTGTGTGTGTATGGTGTGTGTGTGTGTATGGTGTATGGATGTGTGTATATGGTGTGTGTGTGTGTGTATATGGTGTATACACAGGTTGTACATGAACCTGTCCTCATGCACACCGAGTAAGGGCAACAAACACAGCAATACCAGCTTCTTAACCCCTTAATGACCAAGGACGTACGCCACACGTCCTAAAAAAAAAAGACAGTTAATGACCGAGGACGTGTGGCGTACGTCCTTGGTCTGGAAATCAGCTGGAAGAGATCCTGCTCGCTTCCAGCTGCTTTCCGGTTATTGCAGTGATGCCTCGATATGGAGGCATCCTGCAATAACCCCCCTTGGCCATCCGATGCAGAGAAAGCCACTCTGTGGCCCTCTCTGCACCGGACATCGGTGGCCGGTATCGTTGGTGGGTGGGAGCAAGTCTGGGAGGCGGGTGGGCGGCCATCGATGTGCCGAGTGGAGGGAAGGGGGGCGGGATCGGGGGCGGGGGGGACGGGAGCGCGCGCGTGCACGGGGGGCGGCGGGCGGGCGTGTGCACGGGGCGGGAGTGGGAGGGAACCGCTACACTACAGAAAAATAAAATTGTTAAAAGTTAAAAATAAAATGTTTTCAAATTTAGAAATAAACATCTAAGGGATCAAGAAGGGGTGGGGGTTGGTCTTGGGGGGGGGGAAAGCTACACTACAGAAAAGGGCATTTTTTTTTTTTAAAAAGGCACATTCGTTGCTAAACTGGGTACTGGCAGACAGCTGCCAGTACCCAAGATGGCGCCCATTAAGGCAGAGGGGGAGGGTTAGAGAGCTGTTTGGTGGGGGATCAGTGAGGTTGGGGACTAAGGGGGGATACTACACAGCAGCATATGTAAATATGCCAAAAAAAAAAAAAAAAGCCCAAATATAGCTTTTATTTTAGTACTGGCAGAGTTTCTGCCAGTACTTAAGATGGCAGGGACAATTGTGGGGTGGGGGAGGGAAGAGAGCTGTTTGGGAGGGATCAGGGGGTCTCATGTTTCAGGTGGGAGGCTGAGCTCTACACTAAAGCTAAAATTAACCCTGCAAGCTACATAATTAACCCCTTCACTGCTAGCCATAATACACGTGTGAAATGCAGCGGCATTTGGCGGCCTTCTTATTACCAAAAATCAACCCCAAAGCCATATATGTCTGCTATTTCTGAACAAAGGGGATCCCAGAGAAGTATTTACAACCATTTGTGCCATAATTGCACAAGCTGTTTGTAAATGATTTCAGTGAGAAACCTAAAATTGTGAAAAATTTAACTTTTTTTTAATTTGATCGCATTTGGCGGTGAAATGGTGGCATGAAACATACCAAAATTGGCCTAGATCAATACTTGGGGTTGTCTACTACACTACACTAAAGCTAAAAGTATCCCTAAAAGCTCCCTACATGTTCCATAATTAACCCCTTCACTGCTGGGCATAATACACGTGTAGTGCGCAGTGGCATTTAGCAGCCTTCTAATTACTAAAAAGCAACGCCAAAGCCATATATGTCTGCTATTTCTGAACAAAGGGGATCCCAGAGAAGCATTTACAACCATTTAAGCCATAATTGCACAAGCTGTTTGTAAATAATTTCAGTGAGAAACCAAAAGTTTGTGAAAAAATTAGTAAAAAAGTGAACGATTTTTTGTATTTAATCGCATTTGGCGGTGAAATGGTGGCATGAAATATACCAAAATGGGCCTAGATGAATACTTTGGGATGTCTACTAAAAAAAAATATATACATGTCAATGGATATTCAGGGATTGCTGAAAGATATTAGTGTTCTAATGTAACTAGCGCTAATTTTGAAAAATAATGGTTTGGAAATGGCAAAGTGCTATTTGTATTTATGGCCCTATAACTTACAAAAAAAGCAAAGAACATGTAAACATTGGGTATTTCTAAACTCAGGACAAAATTTAGAAACTATTTAGCACAGTGTTTTTTGGTGGTTGTAGATATGTAACAGATTTTGGGGGTCAAAGTTAGAAAAGGTGTGTTTTTTTTTCAATTTTTTCCTCATATTTTATAATTTTTTTTATAGTAAATTATAAGATATGATGAAAATAATGGTATCTTTAGAAAGTCCATTTAATGGCGAGAAAAACGGTATATAATATGTGTGGGTACAGTAAATGAGTAAGAGGAAAATTACAGCTAAACACAAACACCGCAGAAATGTAAAAATAGCCTTGGTCCCAAACGGACAGAAAATGGAAAAGTGCTGTCATTAAGGGGTTAAAGACACTGCAGAAAAATTTTCACTAAATAAAATCTCATCGCAGAAAATTAAAAAAAGTTCTGCCTCTGGGGGGTCATTCAATAACTGAAAAACATGTCTGAGCAACACACGAAGGCACGCAATCCTGTAACGGAAGGCACAACATGCAGGGACAGATACCCCTGCAGGGAACTGTAGAGGCCCTCCTTACGGCGGAAGACCTGGAACAATAGGGCACAAGCACATTCTCAAAGAAACGTCTGGACTCTGCAGACGAACAATCGCAAACATTATGGGGAAGTGAAAACCTACTGCAACCTCCGGGGTAAACATGCCAACCCGCATGGAGGAACCATAAACTGGGTTACCCGCATGTGAAGAAGTATGATTTGGTAGGGAACTTGCCTCTCGGGGGACAGAACCCCCAGAGGCAGATGGCTCAGCAGTCCCTTGATTCCCCGAGCCCGAGGAACCAGGTGCTCTGAAATGGCATACGGAACAAAACAGGCATCAAACGAGGCCACTCCAGATTCATCAAGGACACAGAATCTGAAATCAAAATAGTCTCAGAATCAGAATCCTCTGTAACTGAATCTGAAATTAACAGTCTCAGCATCAGAATCCTCCATAGCTGGATAGAGGATATTTAAATATGGACTAAAGTAGTGAAAACTAAAACGGCACCTGACACCTCCAATGGCTGGGGCACTCACCACCTCCTATGACCAGACCCCTGCGGACTAGAACATTTCCTTCACCACACGGTCATGGAACAATGGAACAACGGAATGTAGCCACGCCCGAACACAAGGTGAACCGTACAGTCCAAACAAGCGCGCCCAACCAAAAGGCTGTGTCACTTCCAAAGGCCTCAATGTTCCAACCACGAGCCCAGTAAACATCACACATAAGCAGGTTGAATCACATAACAAACATGATTATAAACCCCCTTTCTTACCGGAATCTACGCCGTGGAACAGGAACACGGCCCTTTAAGTGTGACAGATAGTAGCATTGCCTTCGCCATGGACTTGAGAGAAGAAAGCAGGCAGCGAAGCGAAGTTCGACAACGCTGATTGCTTGAGGAGCTGTTAATATGAGTCCGGATGGTTTCGCAGAAAGAAACTCCCTGCATCGCCGGACTCTAACTTTCATCCAAGCCCTCACTGAGAGACTGACAGGACTACTTAAAACTCCTGTCCCATGCCGAAGAGTACTACCCTCCATAAGAGACAAAAATGAAATTTATACTTACCTGATAAATTTGTTTCTTTCTTGACACAGTGAGTCCACGGATCATCATAATTACTATTGGGAATATCACTCCTGGCCAGCAGGAGGCGGCAAAGAGCACCACAGCAAAGCTGTTAAATACCACTCCCCTTACCCACAACTCCCAGTCATTCAACCAAAGGGAAAGGAGAAAGGAAGTAATATATGGTGCAGAGGTGCCTGAGGTTTATGAAAAAAAATAAACTGTCTGAAAATACAGGGCGGGCCGTTGACTCACCGTGTCAAGAAAGAAACACATTTATTAGGTAAGCATAAATTTCATTTTCTTTCTAAGGACACGGTGAGTCCACGGATCATCATAATTACTATTGGGAATCAATCCCCAAGCTAGAGGACACAGATGATAAGGGAGGGACAAGACAGTTAACCTAAACAGAAGGCACCACTGTTTGAAAAACCTTTCTCCCAAAAACAGCCTCAGCTGAAGCAAAAGTATCAAATTTGTATAATTTAGAAAAAATGTGTAAAGATGACGAAGTGGCAGCCTTGCAAATCTGTTCCACAGAAGCTTCATTTTTGAAGGCCCAAAATGAGGAAAACAGCCCTTGTGGAATGAGTCATTATTTTCTCAGGAGGCTGCTATCTAGCAGTCTCATACGCCAAGCGAATAACACTCCTCAGCCAAAAAGAAATAGCAGTAGCCGTAACTTCTGACCCTTGCGTTTTCCATTAAACACAACAAAGACGAAAATCTCTAGTCGCCTGCAAATAAAACTTCAACGCACGAACCACATCCAGGTTGTGCAACAAACACTTCATATTAGAAGAAGGATTAGGACACAAGGAAGGAACAACAATTTCTTGATTAATATTCTTATCTGAAAACTTTTGAAAGGAAACCTAAGGCAGTACGCAGAACTACCTTATCAGAATGAAAAAGAAGGGAAGGAGACTCATACTGCAGCGCTGAGAGCTTCAAAACTCTTCTAGCCGAAAAAAAAGCAACCAAAAACAAAACCTTCCCCAATAACAATTTAATATCCAAAGAATGCATAGGTTCAAACTGAGCCTGCTGAAAGACTCTAAGAACCAAATTAAGACTCCATGGAGTAGTAGCAAACTAAAACATAGGCTGGATTCTAACCAAAGCGTGACAAAAAGACTGAACATCTGGCACATCCGCCACATCCGCCAGACGCTTGGCAACAAAACAGATAAAGCAGAAATTTGACCCTTCAGGGTACTAGCAACCAAAACATTCTCCAGACCCTCTTGGAGAAAAGACAAAATCCTAGGAATTCTAACTACTCCAAGAATAGCCTTTGAATTCACACCAATAAAGATATCCCCACCATATCTTATAATAAATTCTTCTAGTCACAGGCTTGCGAGCCTGAATCATAGTCTCAATGACCTACTCAGAAAACCCACGCCTAGATAATATGAAGCGTTCAATCTCCAAGCAGTCAGCTTCAGATAAAAGAGATTTGGATAAAGGAAGGGACCCTGAAGTAGAAGGTCCTTCCTCAACAGAAGACTCCAAGGTGGAAGAGATGACATCTCCACCAGATCCACATACCAGATTCTGCAAGGCCATGCCGGAGCAAAGAGAATCACTGACACCCTCTCCTGTCTGATTCGAACAATGACTTGTGGAAGGAGAGCAAACTGAAAAAAAATGCATACGCTAGACCGAAGTTCCAAGGAACTGCCAGAGCATCTATCAACACAGCCCGAGGATCTCTTGACCTCGAACCCGAACCTTGGAAACTTGGCATTCTGACGAGATGCCATGAGATCCAATTCCGGCTGTCCCCACTTAAAAACCAAGTTGGCCCCCTGGAATGTGGATCACAGACAGACAGCAATTGTGGATCCCTGCCCACTGAATAATCCTGGCTACCTCTGACATGGCTAAGGAACTCCGAGTTCCTATTTGATGATTGATGTAAGCCACTGACATCATATAGTCCAACCGAAACCTGATAAACTAGACTGGAACTAACTGAGGCCAGGCCAGAAGAGCATTGAAGATTGCCCTCAGCTCTAAGATTTTCATGGGAAGAAGTGATTCAATGAGCCCCAGACTTCTCCCCAACCCAACAGGCTGGCATCCGTGGTCACAATCACCCAGGAAGGTCTGCGAAAGCAGGTTCCCAGGGAGAGGTGTTCCTGAGAAACCCACCACACAAGAGAATCTCTTGTCACCTGATCCAGAACGATTCGCGGAGACAGATACGCATAATCCCTATTCCATTGTCTGAGCATGTATAACTGCAGAGGCCTGAAATGAAACCGAGCAAACGGTATGATGTCCATAGCAGACACCATCAGACCAATTACCTCCATATACATTGAGCCACTGACGGCCAAGGAGAGGACTGAAGGGCAAGACAAGAGTTGAAGATCTTTGTTCTTCTGACCTCTGTCAGAAAACTCATCTCTAGAGAATCTAAAATGATTCCCAAGAATACCACTCTTGTATCAGGAACCACATAACTTTTTCCTAAATTCACCTACCATCCTTGGGAGCGCAGAAAAGACAACAACAACTCTGTGTGGGAGTTTGCCTGTTGAAAAGATGCCTGAACCAGAATATCGTCCAGATAAGGCGCCACTGCAACACCACGCAACCTGAGCACCATCAACAGCGCTCACAGAAGCTTCAAGAAAATTCTGGGAGCCGTTGCTAGACCAAAAGGAAAGGCCATAAACTGAAAATGTTTGTCTAAGAAAGCAAACCTTAGGAACTTGAGATGATCCTTGTGGATGGGAATATGCAGATATGCATCTTTTAAATCCACAGTTGTCATGTGGGCCCATTTATCAAGCTCCGGATGGAGCTTGAGGGCCCGTGTTTCTGGCAAGCCGAAACAGCAGTTATGAAGCAGCGGTCTAAAGACCGCTGCTTCATAGCCTGTCTGCCTGCTCTGAGCAGGCGGACAGACATCGCTGCAATTTAATCCAATCGAACCGCGAATCTGGGGGCGGCGTTGCACCAGCAGCTCACAAGAGCTGCTGGTGCAATGCTGAGAGCGCATTGCTCTCCGCATTCAGCGAGGTCTGGCGGACCTGATCCGCACTGTTGGATCAGGTACGCCAGGCCTTTGATAAATAACCGCCATGAACTGTCCTTCCTGAACCAAAGGAAGAATGGAACAGATAGTATCCATACTGAACGATGGAACTCTGAGAAATTTGTTTACAAATTTGATATCCAGAATAGGCCTAAAGGTTCCCTCTTTTTTTGGGAACCATGAAAAGGTTGGAATAAGAACCTAGACCCTGCTCCTGAACTGGAACAGGAGCTAAACTGGAACAGGAACTATCACTCCCAGATAAGAAAGATCCTAGACAAATCTTAAGAATGCCTCTCTTTTTATCTGGTCTACAGATAATCTTAAAAGGTAAAACCTGCCCCTGGGAGGAAAACTTTTGAACTCCACCTTGTATCCGTGGGATACCACATCCACCGCCCAGGGATCTGGAACATCCGAACCCAAGCCTGAGCGAAAAATTAAAGTCTGCCCCCACAAAATCCACTCCTGGACCGGGGGCAGACACTTCATGCTGACTTTGAGTCAGAGACAGACTTCTTAGACTGCTTCCCCTTGCTCCAAGACTGATTGGACTTCCAGGAGGACTTGGACTGTTCCTGCTTGGAGGAAAAGGAGGAAGGCTTGCTTGAAAAGTTACGAAAGGACCGAAAATTACGACCCTTTGACTTATTTCTCTTACTAGTGACAGTAGCAATACACACCGTAGGCTGCCATTGCAACCCCTGGTGAACATACATCCTTTTAAGCAACGCTTCCATCTTATCCATAAGATCCCTAAAAGAACAGCTATCCTCTATGGGAATAGTAGTCCTCTTGGCTAAAGTGGAAATAGCATCCTCCACCTTAGGAACTCTCTGCCAAGACTCCTTAACAGAATCAGCAATTGGAAACATCTTCTTAAAAATAGGTGAAAGGGAAAATGGAATCCCGGCTTCTCCCACTCCTGTGCAATAATCTCAGAAGAACGAACTGGAACAGGAAAAACCTCCACCGCTGAAGGAACATCAAAATATTTATTCAGCTTACTAGATTTCTTTGGAGTGACTACAACCGTGGAGTGAATCCAAAGTAGTCAAAACTTCCTTAAGAAGCACCTGTAGGTGTTCAAGCTTAAACCTGAAGGTAACCCCTTCAGCATCAGCGGCAGGAACTATACTATCTGAGTCTGAGATCTCCCCCTCAGGCACTATCGAAGAATCCTCCCCCTCAGATCTATGAGAGGAACTATTCGCCACACCTGATTCAGATACCTTACTGAATCCTTAAATCTCCTTTTACGCTTTCCCTGAAACATAGGAAAAGTCGCCAGAGCATCTGTTACCACAGAAGATATCTGGGTAGCCGTGTCCTGCAAGGAAACTCCAACAGGAGTAACAGATGAAACACTGGGCACTGCATGGGAAGACACTACAGTATGGGACGTTTGAGAAGCAAGCTGTGGCATATCCTGGACAGAACCTGAACAGCATCCGCTTTAACTAATTAAGGCTCAGATTCAAAAAGCCTATCCCTATAATGTAATGTCCTATCAATACATGATGAACAAAAAAAGGTTTAAAGGTTCCACTGCATAAGCTACCTGTAACCTCTTGCAAAACTTCTTGATTCATCTTTCACAAAAATAAATCAAATTAGCTTCCAAAAAATAAAAAAAACGTTACTGGCCCTATAAATTTTAAAAAGACAACTTTTTTTACTGCAAAAAAAAGTTAGCAAAAAAAGAAAAAAATAAGACCTCCAGGCAGCCTCTGACCCTAACAGACCCAACCTGACCTGCAAAACCGGAACAATACTCCCAACGATCTGGACTCCAATCACACAGCAGAGAAAAGCAAAACCCTAAAGCGTCCTGTCTTGCCAAGCTTCTCAACGCCACAAGCAACTACAGACAAACCGGAAGCAAACAGAGCTCCGGAAAAGCGCGCAATTAATTGCCGCTACAGCAAACCGCTTCTCCTATCGTGGGCATGGCCAAAAGTCCGACCACCATAGATCTAATACATACACACTCAGCAAAACACTGCTGCAAACAAAGAGCCTCTCCTCAAGTTTTACAGTGCCCAAAACATACTGCCAATAAAAAGTAAACCCACATAGGAATACATAGCCCCAGTTCCCAGAAAAGTGCCATCCTTTCTTGATAAAATAAGAAAAAACAAATAGGCACTCACCTGAGATCAAACTGCCCGGCAGCAGGGCAGCACACAGATATGGAAAGGCCTCCTCCCTCCATAGACCCGTGGAACAGAAAATGTCTGACTAATCCTAATCAGGCATACATAATAGGGTAGCACCAAACCTGGAAGGCACAGTAAGAGAAAACAAAGACCTGTTGAAGACACTAGCGTGTCCAACTCTAGGGGGCGCTCAACTGAGCAAAACTAATGGTAAGGTGAATGTGAACACATATGTTATAGGGTCTAATAACATTAAATATACAGATCCACAAATCTAAATCCACAGGTCTATATACAATAAATGATCAGTGCAACTAGGATACAGTATTCAGTAGATAAAGTCTTATCTGAGTCCTTGATAGGGATAGCTGTGTTGGAGGAAATAGTCCCAATGTGGTCTTCTGTACCGAAGGGATTATACTCCAGCAGTGGATAAATGTTCGTGGTCACGGCAGCTCTTCTCCTTAACAAAACAGCAAATCTAGAGTATCTGTGAATGAAGATCACAAAAGAAGGTGCCTCCTAGTGTAATACTGCAAGTGGAACCAAAGATATCATATCATGAAGTGGAAATATACTCACAAGCAAAGCAGCACCAAATGTGCTAAGTGGCGCAAGCTGAGATCTTACAGTTACCCAGCAAACTGATCCTCAGGAGAATGTAGAGGCCCAGGTGTGCCGAGGATAGGTCCAATAAAGCTCAGGCTTCTATGATGTTCAGCATAACTTTTATTAAAACCAATATTAAAAAAACAATGGGAATGTGAATAACCCAAAGTGATTAAAATGATATAGGCAACAGATTGCAACATGTTTCTCAGCTTAAACCTAGCTGTTTCATCAGGCATCTGTTGGTAACATGGAAACACTGGCTTTTATACCTCTCCTACATACTTCCTTAATTAGAACCTCCCACTTCCTCCACACAGGTGTAATAATCAAAAAGACACCTGTCCTAAATACTTGTCAACAACTCTAAGATAATTGTATATAACACACATGCACCTTTGTTTTATAATCATAATCAGCAAAAGTGTCACAATAAGACAGTATATGTCAACATCACAATAATATATCTGATAATACAATATATACACAGTTCTAACATAATTCCCAACATCGCTTTATCTAAAAGCATTAATAAGCGGGACTTCCGGTGGGCGGGCTTAGAGATAGGCAGCAGAGGAACGGAGCTCCGTTCAATTTTAAATTAAAACCAACTTTAAGTTAGATATTCCCTCATCAGATTGTGTACCTAACGCCCAAAGAACTTTCCTTGGCAGAGACTGCTGCCCGGAGTGGAGGAACCGGCTTCAAAATCCCCTCCATATTGTTGCATTGCTCTGTTAATCTGTTTCCTTCCTAACAGGTACTTGCTATACTAGAGTATAACATTCAAATGGTATTATTTACTAGGGCATGACTGCATTGTGTATACTAGATATTGTCACTCACTTACTTGTCTGAAACGATATACTCGCACCTATTACTCTATGGGTATATGGAGAAGTATTTAACTACTATGCCAATGGCGAGTCGCAATAAAACAAATGGCCTCAGAAATAGGACTGGAAATGAGCAGTCCAGTCAGGGCCCAAGCACTGAATTATTCCTAGATAATACCTTGGTTGACACTCACCCTATTGTGAAACAAATATCAATGCTATTTATGCCTAAAATAGATAACTTACAGAGGGGGGTGGATACACTCACAGATGATGTTAAGCAGTTTTCCGCCCGTGTGGCGGAGGCAGAAAACAGAATATCTGACTTGGAAGATTCTAATGTAACTACCACTAGCAAGATAGAGCGCTTAGAAAGACAAGCCATTGCTTTACAATTAAAAATAGATAATCTGGAAAACAGATCGAGACGCAATAATGTGCGTCTCCTTGGCCTACCTGAAACAATAAAACAGTCTGAAATTTTACACTTTGTAGAAACCACACTACCCTCACTGTTGAATATTTCCACACAGGATCTTATAGGAGGTGTTGAAAGGGCACACAGAGTAGGTCCGGAGAGGCCCGATGTAGATTTGTCCCAACCCCGTACTGTAATGATTACATTTCTACACTTTCAAACCAAAACTGCTATTCTGAGAGCTTATAGAAAGATAGAAAGTTTAACTTTTGAGAATGCACGTTTACTCTTATTTCAGGACTTCTCTGCAGACCTCATGAAACAGCGCAGGGAATTCTCGCCACTCTGTTCTAAACTTCATAGAGAGGGCAGACAGGCCTATCTCCTATACCCAGCTAGGCTTAAAATTGTCACTTCTAGGGGACCCAAATTCTTTGACTCTCCCTCTGAGGCTCAAAACTTCTTGGATAAAAGACGGTCTCCTGCCCACAGCCCTGCGCAGGGACAAGCTAGACGGCAAGAGGGCTGAGATGTTGGTATACCTATATAACCCTATTTAAATTACTAACATTGTAATATGTACTATCATACAATTAATAGTTTGTATCACTTGAATTTGTGCTTAACAGGTTATTATCTAGTGATCTCTATTGTTGTTTTTTTTAACACATAGATGGCAGCAACCGATCAAAGACACGTTAAATGCAGACCACTATTAGATGGGGATCAGTTTATATGGTTGTGTTATTGACTGTTATGTAATAAGACAGGTTTGGAAGAAATGGCTCATTTCTACTCTGGACTTGTCCAGGGCTCTGTTAGGGGGGGGGGGGGTTGAACTATCTCAGTCAAGAAATAGAGAAATTTAGGTTAAATTGTAAAAGGTTTATACCTGGAAAGAATTTAAAACTTATGCTTAGATTGCACTACGAGAATACATGTCTCATCAAGATAAATGATAACTGTTATGAAAATGAAAATGTAAGAAACTATTGCAAGATAACAATTTCGTGTTTTTCTCAGATACAGAGAGAGAATCAAGTCGACTGGTGGGGCCCAGTGGTAAATCAAAGTGATGGGAGGCTGAACCGGGAGCCTGTACATTGCGGTGAGAAATGGTCCTTTTTTCTTTTTTTTTCCCCTCTTCTCTTCTCTCCTCGCTGTTTCCCTCCCTTCCATATATGTTTAAACCACTACAGAGATCACACAGTGTTCATTCTCAAATGGCAACTTTAATCTATACTCGTGGAATGTAGGGGGAATCCATTCCCCCATTAAGAGAAAAACAATTCTAACCCAACTCAGGAAAAAACGAGCAGGGATTGCGTTTCTTCAAGAAACGCATCTCTCAGATTTAGAACATGAAAAATTAAGATCAGACTGGGTGGGAAGGTTGAATATGTATCGTACAAAACAGCTAGTAGGGGAGTGGCCATACACTTTGGAAGGCAATTGGAATATGAAATCACACATATACTTAAAGATCCAGAGGGAAGATACATTTTAGTGCAGGTCCGTATTGCAGGGACTATTTACACTTTATGTAACATATATGCGCCTAACCAAAAAGATAGAACATTCTGGGAAGCACTGGTGTCCACACTTACTCCATACATAGACACGCACATAATTCTGTCACAGCCCGCACTGTGACAGACTTATAGATTTACAAAGAGGGGCAGTTGACAAGGCTCCTATGATATCAGATAAATTTGAGAGAGATATCTTTGCTCTGTTGGGAAATTCTCTGGATGTGGCAGACATCTGGCGGCAACTGAACCCTGATGGGAGGGATTATACATGCATATCCCGGGCTTTCCCCTCCATGTCACGCATTGACTTTTTTGTGATCTCCAATTCTCTAGTTACCCAGGTGATAGATACTAAAATTGGAGAGATTGTTGTCTCTGATCATGCTCCCATAGCACTATTTATAGATAATGACGCGTCCGTATGCAATTGACGGACTTTTAGATTCCTAAAGTACCTAGCATCTTCCCAAGAGTTTCAGAATTACCTGATACACTGCTGGGACGACTTCCGGACAACTAATATACAGCATCTAGATACACCAGAATTATTCTGGGCTACGGCAAAAGCTGTAATAGCGGGCAATATTATTTCTTATCTAGCATGTCGGAAAAAGCAATGCACAGAGAAACTCAATCAATTGAGAGGCGGCCTATCGGAAGCCTACCTTCAATACTGTACCACACCTTCTAGCCAAAACCACTGCAAGTACGCAGATATTAAAAAAGAATATGATGCATTACTAGCGCATCAGGCCTCGCAATCACTTATACGTACCAGGGGTAAATATTACAGATACGGGGACAAATTGGGAAAACTTTTCGCATCACTTGTCAATATAAACAAATCTACTAAACATGTGGCCGCACTTAAATTGCAGGGTAAAACTATACAAGACTCCAAATCAATTGCTGAGGCGTTTGCATCATACTACTCTTCCCAGTATACCAGTAATGAACCTCCCGGGACTGGGATACAGGAACAATTTTGATATCCCACAAATCTCGGAAACGCAGCGGGATAAACTAAATGCTCCCATTGGCAAAGAGGAGGTTGAAAGAACCATCATGTCTTTATCTTTGGGCAAAGCATCGGGCCCTGACGAGTTACCGATAGAGTTCTATCTCCTGCTCAGGCCACAAGTGACTCCGATTCTAACAGATTTATACTCTGAATATTTTGAGGGGGAAATGACACCGGCACCCACTTTCTCAGCAGCCTATATCACCTTAATACCGAAACCGGGGGAAGGATGGTCTTATGCCAAAATCATATAGACCGATCTCCTTACTGAATTCGGACTATAAGATCTTAACCAAATTATTATCTAAGAGGCTGAAATTCGTGCTACCCAGCATTATACACGAAGACCAAACGGGTTTCATGTATGCAAGATCGTTGGTGACCAATGTACGTAGGGTCTTACAAGTAACACAGCATTTTTGGAATAGGGGGAGGGGAGGATTGGTAAGGGAAATGTCGGAGGCCTTCCTGTTGTCCCTAGACACAGAGAAGGCCTTCGACAGAGTTAAATGGCAACATCTTTTCTCCACTATGACCAAAGCCAATTTCCCTGGTTCCTTCCTAGCATTGGTCAAAAATTTACATCACTCTCCAAGGGCCAATATACTGGTTAATAACATATTTTCCTCTGACATCCATCTATATAGAGGAACCAGACAGGGATGTCCCCTGTCACCCCTCCTCTTTAACATAGCGCTGGAACCATTGGCCATCAAACTGCGCCAGTCTTTTCCTGGTATTGATATAGCAGGAGTCCCTCAGCACCTAGCATTATACGCAGATGACATGCTTTTATTTGTTCAGAAACCCCAGGCACATATACCTCACATCATTGAAGCCCTCCATGAGTTCAGCCTTTTTTCAGGCTACAGAGTAAATATGCAAAAATCCGAGATCCTATGGTTACACAGAAAAACTTGTTCTACTGATAGGTACCCCTTCGTGGTAGCTAAACATGACATTACCTATTTGGGTATTAAAATTTCGGCTAATCCCAATAAACTATACTTAGATAATCTAACCCCATTATGTGCCAAACTGCAAGTGCAGATGAGAAGTTGGAAATTTCTCCCACTCTCGCTTTCGGGAAGGATTAGCCTCCTTAAAATGGTAATCCTCCCAAGATTACTTTATCCACTGCTTATGCTTCCCTTACTCCTAACTAAGGCAGATATTAGATCGCTCAATGATGCGACAAGATGTTTAATATGGAGGGGAGGGAAACCACACATCTCGAGGGAAAAACTGAGTATTGGCTTTCTTAATGGAGGACTCGCACTCCCGGATTACAGACTGTATAACTGGGCGGCACTAATTCGCTTAGTAATAGATTGGCAGGTAGCCATACATCATTTCTGTAGGTACACACCGGAGCAAGCAGTCTTGGGGGATGTGTCACTAGCATATCTACCTCATATAACAAATCTACAAACCGTGAAAGCTCTAGGGCTGAATATGCTGTACAGAGATCCTATAAAAGCGTGGCAGCAAGCACATAAATTCCTAAGGAAGTCATGTCACCTGTCGTGTTATTTGCCTATAGTAAAAAATCCTGATTTTCCAGCGGGGTCTGAGACAAAACCTTTCCAATTATGGGAACAGAGAGGTCTAAAATCTCTCAAACAGCTGCTAGACCCCATATCGAAAACGGTCAAAACTTTTGGTACTCTGCAAAGGGAATATGAACTACCTAGAGCACACTTTTATGCGTTCCTACAGGTGCGCCATTATGTGGGGGCACTGATCAGAGACAATTCGGAATTTTGGGAGGGGTCCCCCTTTCGTCTCACACAATTATTATACCAAATGGGCAGATTCTCTCTATCAGGGATATACCAAGCACTCCTACACAACCGCTTACTAGGCCTGCAGAATACCTTACAGTCTGGATGGGTTCTGGAGGGAATTGAGGAAATCACTTGGGAAGAAGTACGGGACAGTATGGAAAAAACAAAGAAAGCTACGCTGTCTGCGATGTTCAGGGAATCCCTGGTGTGATTTCTCCATAGAGCATATCTCACGCCAAGAGCAATGGTAAAATGGATTCCTAACTGGTCCAATAGATGTAGTAAATGCTCATTAGAATTGCCGAATCTCTTACACTATGTATGAACATGCCCACATATTAGGCAATTTTGGGGTAAAATCCAATACTGGATTAATCAGGCATTACATAAACCACTTATTCTACACCTGGAAACTATTCTGTTCTTACAATGGGACCCTCAGTTCAAACAACATGACTCATTACTGAGCTTAATAATACTAGTAGCTAGAAAATGCATTCTAAAACACTGGACAGAGAGAACAGGCCCCTCCTTTGGAGGTTTCAAAAAATTCTTAAAACTAGAAATATTTACAGAACAAATGGATGTGAGGCTCGATGTTCGGAACAGATTGAGCCTCTTTCTGCGTAAATGGCGTAAACTGATCCTAACATTTTAATTGGAGATACAGAGACTGATTTGCCTGTCAAGGTATATGTGAAGATTGATACATATATATTATTATATATTTGGCCTATCAGCACCAAATGATTCATTCATTCATAAAACATTAAAATTGAAACCCATATTCAATCCTCCCCCACTGCTGTGATCACACAGGATGGGTCACAAAGTCACTTAAAAAGGAATGTTGTAAAAGTGATTTTGAGAAAGAGCAGAGTTTTATAGCTTAAATTAGAATAGGACCATTGTACCATTTCAAAGACAAAAACTTCAATAAGAGATGGTCAATCTATATTTGGCTACATGCTCAGTATATGAAATCAGATAGGAGACACTTTTTCATGATTAACATAGCTTTTGAAGCTCACAGCCCTGCAGAGGGTAGCAAACAAGGGCTGATGGTCAACCAAATCAGCACACATCCTGGAACGTATGGAGACGACATTCTCGGCCTAAAATCAGATAAACAAGTGAAATTCTGACTGCATACTGATTAGCATAGACTTGTTAATTACCCCTGCCTGTGTATTGAAGCAATGAAAATTTGACCAGCTAAAAACACGTTTTTAAATTATACTCTTAACCCCAAAATACAGAATAAAAATGAATATATATATATATATATATATATATAAAAATATTTAAGTTATTCCAAAATTAATAAAATTTCTCTGTGTTCCAGGAAGCTAATGGAAAATGACAGGAAGAATATGAATATGGATATATGTGGACCTAAAAAGCAATGATTAATAACACTATTATTTTTATTTCAGATCTGCATAGACAAGATTCATGCATTCAGGATTTATTAGAAATATGAAATATATTATATTCATGTTGGGATGCAGTGCAGTACTGAATATGAAATATGCTGTGTTTGTATATAAATGTGGGGAAATGACCTGGTGACATTTTAAATGGATTTTAAGCTAATCAGTTAGCAGAATAAATTACTTTGATGTAATATGATATTAAAAAGAATACTGATGTTTCATATTAAAATAATCAGAAGGAATAATGTGATATAGTACAATACATTTGAACATGTAAATTATTAATGTAAAGAAATTATGGCATTTATTACACATTTTAAAGAAATATTTTTAAATGTTAGAAATGATTAAATGTGTTGCTGTTTGTTTGTCATGCTGCCCCCCGATGGCCAAAATCCGGTGTTGCGATGCAAGAATTACAGCCAAAAGACAATTGGTTGTTAATAAAGATGCATCTCCCTAGCAACATACATTTCCAAAATGAACAAATCACAAGGTTTTTCAAAGGGCCTCCCATTTTTCTCACCTATGATTAAACAATATAAGCTGTGTGCAGGATAGGAAAGGAGGCTGCTGATGATTTTGCTAAACTGACTGAAAACTGTTGCGTGGGACACAGTCAAACTATAAGCAAAGTGGGCCATACTTTTTCTTATCAATTGCAATTACACTTATCTTTATATGAGGTGGGACAAACAAGTTTTGAAGCTGTATATCGATTTGGTCATTTTTGGTGATGTATGGTTGTTCTAATTTTTAATATTTTAAACATAGGTAAACATTTAAAACAAACATTCATTGTTCCTATAAGTAATAGATTAAAGAGAGCACTTTGTATTTTAGCTTATATTCATAGCCTGTGTATTTTAAACTAATCCTAAATTTTAAAAAAAAAATTGTAAATATATATATATATATATATATATATATATATATCTTAAAATTGGTTTTAATTATAAGTAACTAAGAATTTATTTCAGTTTAAATAAATGGACATTTAAAGTAACTGTTTACATTAAGAATATATGTACTTTTAGTGTCCTAATTAGAATTGTATTCAAATCAATTGTAGCTATATAGCTGATTGTACTGTTGAATGTTAGTAGCTAATATCTTGGAATCTCATTGTGTTAATTGAATGAAAGGCTATTGTGGATAAGGCTAGTTTTAAAGGTAAACTTTTATGAACTTGGCATAGCATATTTTAATAGTTTTAAATGTGTATAGTATTGACTCATACTCTGGTTCCTACAATTATATTTCAATGTGTTTATAGATATCAACTAATAAAAAAAAATTCAGGAATTTATATTAATTTTATGGTTTCTAGTATATGCATATTGATTAAGGGTTTATTTTAAAGAAAAATTATTAAATATATTGTGTTATAACCCAGCCATATACTGACATGCCATTTAAAGACTCTGTTATATTTATGGAAGATACACTGAGAGGGGACTGGGAACATTTATTTTGAAGGGATTAAGTGTTCTTGGACATAAACACTCACAATAGGACATTTTCCATTTACCCAACCCTTTTTCTCCCCCTTTTTTTTTTTCTTTCTCTCCACCGCTGGGCCCCATGGTCGACATAAATACCGCTTTCCAGGGCACTTAGTTATTTATTTGGGGCTTGAGTTAACAAGCCGGGTTTCGTTTAGTTAGGTTATAGAAATATAATTAAAGGAAAAATAAACTGTTGGAAGGGAGGGAAAGGGCTTGTATGTCTAGAATGAAGCGCTCCACATAGACACAAGGTGCCTAAACCTAGACAAAATGAAGATTCACATAATTTTGCTTCTGATATTTCAAGTTTTGTGCCAAAAAAAAAAAAAATATGACTCATCAATCTGTAACAATAGGCATCATATTGTATTGAAATGGACTGTATAGCATTGTATTGTAAGACACTGTATGCACAGATGTACGTATGTGTTTTTCTTTCCCTTCAACAGCAATAAAAAAGTCATTAATAAGCATTGATAAAAACTCTAAACAGGACTTGTAAGTCCAATGTACAAAACTTACCAGCTCTGTCAGTCTCACAATAGTGTGTAAAAACTTACATGTTAAAGGGACATTAAACCCAAATTTTTTCTTTCATGATTCAGATAGAGAATACCATTTAAAACAACTTTCTAATTTACTTCTGTTATCTAATTTGCTTCATTCTCTTGATATGGCTTACTAAAAAACATATCTAGATAGGCTCAATAACTTCTAATTGGTGGCTGCTCATATTTGCCTCATGTGATTGGCTAACCCATGTGCATTGCTATTTCTTTAACAAAGGATATCCAAGGAATGAAGCAAATTAGAAATTAGAAGTAAATTGGAAATTGTATACTCTGTCTGAATAATGAAAGACATGTTTTGGGTTTAATGTCCCTTTAAATACAGCTTTTGCTGATCATCGACTTTAACCCCTCCTTTAAGAGCTGTATCAATGTTATAGCCCTAATGTTCCTAGCATTATCATTGCAAAAGTTCCCTTATTATAGGTACTTGTTAGAAGCACTGTATATTAAACATATACGCTTTACGCTGTCCATATGTGCATACTAATATAATATGGCCCGTATGGGTTTATTTAATTTCATGATAATATGTTCTAAGTCAGAGTGAGTAACAGGTCGCTGTGTGCGAGTATATGTTATACTCTAACAAATGTGTTGTGTCTCCTAAGATCGGGGGGTATCATGTAGTAAGATTGGGTGTACACTATATACTATCCGAACGGGACTATGATGTAGATCCCTGCTAAGGGAATCAGTTCATGTGGGTGGTTAAGTGTTATCCTAGTTAAAGGAAAATATACCAAAATAGCAACTAGGCCTGCAGAATACCTTACAGTCTGGATGGGTTCTGGAGGGAATTGGGGAAATCACTTGGGAAGAAGTACGGGACAGTAAGGAAAAAACAAAGAAAGCTACGCTGTCTGCGATGTTCAGGGAATCCCTGGTGCGATTTCTCCATAGAGCATATCTCACGCCAAGAGCAATGTTAAAATGGATTCCTAACTGGTCCAATAGATGTAGTAAATGCTCATTAGAATTGCCGAATCTCTTACACTATGTATGAACATGCCCACATATTAGGCAATTTTGGGGTAAAATCCAATACTGGATTAATCAGGCATTACATAAACCACTTATTCTACACCTGGAAACTATTCTGTTCTTACAATGGGACCCTCAGTTCAAACAACATGACTCATTACTGAGCTTAATAATACTAGTAGCTAGAAAATGCATTCTAAAACACTGGACAGAGAGAACAGGCCCCTCCTTTGGAGGTTTCAAAAATTTCTTAAAACTAGAAATATTTACAGAACAAATGGATGTGAGGCTCGATGTTCGGAACAGATTGAGCCTCTTTCTGCGTAAATGGCGTAAACTGATCCTAAAATTTTAATTGGAGATACAGAGACTGATTTGCCTGTCAAGGTATATGTGAAGATTGATACATATATATTATTATATATTTGGCCTATCAGCACCAAATGATTCAATCATTCATAAAACATTAAAATTGAAACCCATATTCAATCCTCCCCCACTGCTGTGATCACACAGGATGGGTCACAAAGTCACTTAAAAAGGAATGTTGTAAAAGTGATTTTGAGAAAGAGCAGAGTTTTATAGCTTAAATTAGAATAGGACCATTGTACCATTTCAAAGACAAAAACTTCAATAAGAGATGGTCAATCTATATTTGGCTACATGCTCAGTATATGAAATCAGATAGGAGACACTTTTTCATGATTAACATAGCTTTTGAAGCTCACAGCCCTGCAGAGGGTAGCAAACAAGGGCTGATGGTCAACCAAATCAGCACACATCCTGGAACGTATGGAGACGACATTCTCGGCCTAAAATCAGATAAACAAGTGAAATTCTGACTGCATACTGATTAGCATAGACTTGTTAATTACCCCTGCCTGTGTATTGAAGCAATGAAAATTTGACCAGCTAAAAACACGTTTTTAAATTATACTCTTAACCCCAAAATACAGCATAAAAACGAATATATATATATATATATATATATATATATATATATATATATATATATATTTAAATTTAAGTTATTCCAAAATTAATAAAAATTCTCTGTGTTCCAGGAAGCTAATGGAAAATGACAGGAAGAATATGAATATGGATATATGTGGACCTAAAAAGCAATGATTAATAACACTATTATTTTTATTTCAGATCTGCATAGACAAGATTCATGCATTCAGGATTTATTAGAAATATGAAATATATTATATTCATGTTGGGATGCAGTGCAGTACTGAATATGAAATATGCTGTGTTTGTATATAAATGTGGAGAAATGACCTGGTGACATTTTAAATGGATTTTAAGCTAATCAGTTAGCAGAATAAATTACTTTGATGTAATATGATATTAAAAAGAATACTGATGTTTCATATTAAAATAATCAGAAGGAATAATGTGATATAGTACAATACATTTGAACATGTAAATTATTAATGTAAAGAAATTATGGCATTTATTACACATTTTAAAGAAATATTTTTAAATGTTAGAAATGATTAAATGTGTTGCTGTTTGTTTGTCATGCTGCCCCCCGATGGCCAAAATCCGGTGTTGCGATGCAAGAATTACAGCCAAAAGACAATTGGTTGTTAATAAAGATGCATCTCCCTAGCAACATACATTTCCAAAATGAACAAATCACAAGGTTTTTCAAAGGGCCTCCCATTTTTCTCACCTATGATTAAACAATATAAGCTGTGTGCAGGATAGGAAAGGAGGCTGCTGATGATTTTGCTAAACTGACTGAAAACTGTTGCGTGGGACACAGTCAAACTATAAGCAAAGTGGGCCATACTTTTTCTTATCAATTGCAATTACACTTATCTTTATATGAGGTGGGACAAACAAGTTTTGAAGCTGTATATCGATTTGGTCATTTTTGGTGATTTATGGTTGTTCTAATTTTTAATATTTTAAACATAGGTAAACATTTAAAACAAACATTCATTGTTCCTATAAGTAATAGATTAAAGAGAGCACTTTGTATTTTAGCTTATATTCATAGCCTGTGTATTTTAAACTAATCCTAAATTTAAAAAAAAAAAATTGTAAATATATATATATATATATATCTTAAAATTGGTTTTAATTATAAGTAACTAAGAATTTATTTCAGTTTAAATAAATGGACATTTAAAGTAACTGTTTACATTAAGAATATATGTACTTTTAGTGTCCTAATTAGAATTGTATTCGAATCAATTGTAGCTATATAGCTGATTGTACTGTTGAATGCTAGTAGCTAATATCTTGGAATCTCATTGTGTTAATTGAATGAAAGGCTATTGTGGATAAGGCTAGTTTTAAAGGTAAACTTTTATGAACTTGGCATAGCATATTTTAATAGTTTTAAATGTGTATAGTATTGACTCATACTCTGGTTCCTACAAATATATTTCAATGTGTTTATAGATATCAACTAATAAAAAAAAATTCAGGAATTTATATTAATTTTATGGTTTCTAGTATATGCATATTGATTAAGGGTTTATTTTAAAGAAAAATTATTAAATATATTGTGTTATAACCCAGCCATATACTGACATGCCATTTAAAGACTCTGTTATATTTATGGAAGATACACTGAGAGGGGACTGGGAACATTTATTTTGAAGGGATTAAGTGTTCTTGGGCATAAACACTCACAATAGGACATTTTCCATTTACCCAACCCTTTTTCTCCCCCTTTTTTTTTTCTTTCTCTCCACCGCTGGGCCCCATGGTCGACATAAATACCGCTTTCCAGGGCACTTAGTTATTTATTTGGGGCTTGAGTTAACAAGCCGGGTTTCGTTTAGTTAGGTTATAGAAATATAATTAAAGGAAAAATAAACTGTTGGAAGGGAGGGAAAGGGCTTGTATGTCTAGAATGAAGCGCTCCACATAGACACAAGGTGCCTAAACCTAGACAAAATGAAGATTCACATAATTTTGCTTCTGATATTTCAAGTTTTGTGCCAAAAAAAAAAAAATATGACTCATCAATCTGTAACAATAGGCATCATATTGTATTGAAATGGACTGTATAGCATTGTATTGTAAGACACTGTATGCACAGATGTACGTATGTGTTTTTCTTTCCCTTCAACAGCAATAAAAAAGTCATTAATAAGCATTGATAAAAACTCTAAACAGGACTTGTAAGTCCAATGTACAAAACTTACCAGCTCTGTCAGTCTCACAATAGTGTGTAAAAACTTACATGTTAAAGGGACATTAAACCCAAATTTTTTCTTTCATGATTCAGATAGAGAATACCATTTAAAACAACTTTCTAATTTACTTCTGTTATCTAATTTGCTTCATTCTCTTGATATGGCTTACTAAAAAACATATCTAGATAGGCTCAGTAACTTCTAATTGGTGGCTGCTCATATTTGCCTCATGTGATTGGCTAACCCATGTGCATTGCTATTTCTTTAACAAAGGATATCCAAGGAATGAAGCAAATTAGAAATTAGAAGTAAATTGGAAATTGTATTCTCTGTCTGAATAATGAAAGACATGTTTTGGGTTTAATGTCCCTTTAAATACAGCTTTTGCTGATCATCGACTTTAACCCCTCCTTTAAGAGCTGTATCAATGTTATAGCCCTAATGTTCCTAGCATTATCATTGCAAAAGTTCCCTTATTATAGGTACTTGTTAGAAGCACTGTATATCAAACATATACGCTTTACACTGTTCATATGTGCATACTAATATAATATGGCCCGTATGGGTTTATTTAATTTCATGATAATATGTTCTAAGTCAGAGTGAGTAACAGGTCGCTGTGTGCGAGTATATGTTATACTCTAACAAATGTGTTGTGTCTCCTAAGATCGGGGGGTATCATGTAGTAAGATTGGGTGTACACTATATACTATCCGAACGGGACTATGATGTAGATCCCTGCTAAGGGAATCAGTTCATGTGGGTGGTTAAGTGTTATCCTAGTTAAAGGAAAATATACCAAAATAGCAACTAAATGTATTGTAGAGTTGTGATGATTCGAGTGATGAGATTATGTGTAGGCGCTCTAGGATAGGATATAGTGGTAAGGGGGTGTGTGGCTGATAACGTATAAAGAAGAGATAGGTTGTGCTATCGATCTGTGAGTGTAATTAATAAATGACGAAATTCTCGTCATTGGAATACTGATACAGGGGGAAAAAATGGGAGGCGATTACTATAATGACAGCCTTGTGCAGGGCCGCCACTAGAAATTTTGGGGCCCCTGACTTAACCATTGATCAGGGCCCCCCCCTTGACATGTGCAATTTTTGACCAAGTGACTAAAACGTATATGCACTTTATTCTTAAGTGTCTATTTAAACTTGGAAATGTTGTAAAGGCAGTAACATACAGACACACTCACACACTGAAACACACACTCACACATAAGGACTCACATATAGACACTCTAGCAGACACACAAAGAAACACACTCAGACACAGACACCCAAACACTCAGCACTTGTTTACATTGACCTGACAAGTAATGAGGTAAACTACAGTTTTGTAAAAAAAGGAGATTTAGAAAACAAAATATGGAGTTCTGATTATCTTTTTGTAAAGGAAGATGCCAACTAAATGATGACAACAGCATGCAGTGGCTGAAAGGAAGGGCCCTGAACTGCCTAAACAATAATTTAAAGGTTAAATGGTGGATTGGTGACTTCGTAAAGGTCTCATTAGTCTCAGTCTGTAGAAAGATGTGAATAATCAGTAGTAAGATCAAAATGTCCTAAAAAGGAACAGACAATGGACACACACATACACAAAATTAAGTCAGCTTTAGTGTAAACTGAACAGTTTTAAGTTAACCTGTCTCATTTCAAACACTGAGCAATCTTGATCTGCCAAAAGGGCACCTACCATTTGTGTATTGAGGAGGAAACATTTCTGCATGGTTTTAAATATAGAATTTCTACAGCATTGTCAAATAATCATAAGTACACTGCTGCTAAAAAAAAAATGTTTTATTGGACCCCTGGCCCCACCATACAACTACTACCACACTGAAGTTACAATCCAAAATTGCACAAAGAAATAAAAAACATTTGCTAAGTAAGTCCTACCTCCTCTGCAAATGAAAGAGATCTGCCGTCTGACTCAGGCACACACTGTACAAACAAAGTGCCAAGTCTGTCTCACACTGAGCATAGTGGTTTAGTGCACACTCAGAAATCCTCTCAAATACTAATACTTTACTCCTTGTAATAACATTTCCCATGCTCAATTAGCACTCTGCTGTAGTACCCACTGGTGGCTGCCAAAATTTTTTTTTTTAGTTCTTGCCTCATGGGGCCCCCCCTGGCCCATTGGGCCCCTGACAGGAGTCACCCCTGTCACCCCCTGATGGCGGCCCTGGCCTTGTGTGCTAAATGGTAAGGAGTGACAGTGACTAAAGATGTGTATGAGAGCGCTCTAGAGTAGGAGCGCGTCATAAGTGGGTGTGGCCAAAGGTATAAACAAATATGATTGGTAATGCTCACAAACCTGCTGTGAACTTAAATCAAGATGGTCACTATAATGGGGAATATGCAACAAAAAATAAATACAATATCTGCGTGATTTTACCATACTAATAAGTGTATATACAAGTTACGTAACCTATATGGGAGGGCCAAAATATTGACTCTTAGTGTAAATTAATCTAAATCGTGGGGTTTGGCTAATCTGACCAATCACGGAGAGCCAAACAAAGTTAATCATATCTTAATCTAAAGCGTGTTCGCTAAGTGTATAGTAGAATAATATACACATTTATATAACACTGTTAAAAAAGTAGACTTAGATAAATAAATCCATAGTTAATGATGTAAGAGGCATACTGTGTTATGGTGAACTATTCACCCATATAAACTAGGTTGATATATTCATTTAGTACTTGGTACTCATAGATTGTACAGATGTTAGTCTCTTGTAGTATTTATATCTGTTCTGAAGTAATTAGGTTAAAATATTAGCCTATGCTACATGTTATATTACACTATTCATGATCTCTAAGGCTACATATTTAAAACAAAATAATGATGATATAATGTAAAGTGTATAAGAAAGATCGCACTGGGCCGTTTAGTATTAAAAATGGGGGGGATGGTCTTCAATATACCCTTGCTGGTGTAAGAACAATGTTAAGCGTAAATGATAATCAACAATATCTCTACATTAGTAATGGCTAATACAAGATTAATGTATAATGATGTCTAAAATATTATTAAACCCAAATAAGTGTGTTTGGATGGACATAATATTGGACCTATCCTCGGCACACCTCGGCCTCTACATCCTCCTGAGGATCAGTTTCCTGCGTAACTAAGATCTCAGCTTGCGCCACTTAGCACATTTGGTGCTGCTTTGCTTGTGAGTATATTTCCACTTCATGATATGATATTGTTAGTTCCACGTGCCAAGGATAGGTCCAATAAAGCTCAGGCTTCCATGATGTTCAGCATAACTTTTATCAAAACCAATATTAAAAGGCCAATGGGAAAGTGAATAACCCAAAGTGATTAAAATGATATAGGCAACAGATTGCAACACATTTCTCAGCTTAAACCTAGATGTTTCATCAGGCATCTGTTGGTAACATGGAATAAATGAAGAGCTCTAGATGTGGCTGTTATATCTTAGTTTTCATTAAAAAGCCGCCATGTCTATATTTTCATTTAGACCCTCTGGAAAGAGACTCCCAAATTTAAAGATCCAAAATGTTTCTCTTTGGCGGAATCTAGTCTGAAAGGGGCGAATAGATATATAGATATATTGACTCCGCCAAAGAGAAACATTTTGGACCTTTAAATTTGGGAGTCTCTTTCCAGAGGGTCTTAATGAAAATATAGACATGGCGGCTTTTTAATGAAAACTAAGATATAACAGCCACATCTAGAGCTCTTCATTTATTCGGGCTGTCTGATCTTACTAATGTGAGCATCATGGTCTCCTAGTTGTGCACCCCTTTTGGATGTTTGATTCAATGTTATCCCTGTTTACATCCATACTTAGTTGTACTGTAGCACCATATATACATTTATTGTCATACATAGTATAAATTTAGACCCCCCTTAATATAATATGGTTATTAACACTGTCTGATAGATTATTCTCTATTATGTCCATCCAAACACACTTATTTGGGTTTAATAATATTTTAGACATCATTATACATTAATCTTGTATTAGCCATTACTAATGTAGAGATATTGTTGATTATCATTTACACTTAACATTGTTCTTACACCAGCAAGGGTATATTGAAGACCATCCCCCCCATTTTTAATACTAAACGGCCCAGTGTGATCTTTCTTATACACTTTACATTATATCATCATTATTTTGTTTAAATATGTAGCCTTAGAGATCACGAATAGTGTAATATAACATGTAGCATAGGCTAATATTTTAACCTAATTACTTCAGAACAGATATAAATACTACAAGAGACTAACATCTGTACAATCTATGAGTACCAAGTACTAAATGAATATATCAACCTAGTTTATATGGGTGAATAGTTCACCATAACACAGTATGCCTCTTACATCATTAACTTGGTTTTGATAAAAGTTATGCTGAACATCATGGAAGCCTGAGCTTTATTGGACCTATCCTCGGCACACCTCGGCCTCTACATCCTCCTAAGGATCAGTTTCCTGCGTAACTAAGATCTCAGCTTGCGCCACTTAGCACATTTGGTGCTGCTTTGCTTGTGAGTATATTTCCACTTCATGATATGATATTGTTAGTTCCACTTGCAGTATTACACTAGGAGGCACCTTCTTTTGTGATCTTCATTCACAGATACAGTGAGAAAAACCCCCCACAAGTTTCCAAATGCTAAAAAGCAACCACAGCTCTACTGATGAGACTGATGTGGAATACAGCTATACCCCAGTAAAAAAACAGAACAGCCAGCTCTGGTTTAAAAATAATAAACTCTTGATTGAAGAATCTTCAGACACCTAAAAACATTACCACCTCCTTGCTGAAGGCAAAGAGAATGACTGGGGATTGTGGGTAAGGGGAGTGGTATTTAACAGCTTTGCTGTGGTGCTCTTTGCCGTCTCCTGCTGGCCAGGAGTGATATTCCCAATAGTAATTATGATGATCTGTGGACTCACCGTGTCATTAGAAAGAAAACAAAAATTAAAAATTCTGACACTTCTCTGCCATTCTCCTGGGACGGAAGGCAAATAATGACTGGGGGATGAGGAGAGTGGGAGGAGTATTTAAGCCTTTGGCTAAGTTGTCTTTGCCTCCTCCTGGTGGCCAGGTTCTTATTTCCCAAAAGTAATGAATGCAGCTGTGGACTCTTTCCATTTAAGAAGAAAATCTAGTGTATAATGTCCCTTTAAGTTTGGAAACCTTTACTATAGATAGGCGATACCACAGGCAAAATCACCTGATATAAAAAGGTGAAGTAACTATTTGTAAACATTTTAATACACTCCAGCAGGTAAAATGGATCATTGAGAATAAGTTAAAAGGGGAGAAACAAATAGGGTAAATGCCCCTTTAAGTGGATTTCATTTAGCAGCTCTGGGGTTGCGTATGTCACATTGTATACTATAAATCTACAAGTATAGGTTTATATCCCGCAAATAAAATTGCATGATCAATTGGATGCAGTGTTCCCCCAGGACCTTAATGGAGACACCATCTGGCTAATTTTACCGACCACACAACAATACTAGTACCAATCCCAAAATCCAGAATTCAAAAATCCAAACTTTTTAATTAATATTTTAAAAAATTATCATAAATTACTATTTTCTCCACTAATATGTTTTTGTTTTCAACGTTTGTTGCACAAATAATCATTTTTTGCAATAAATTTGTGCTTAAAGGAACAGTAAAGTCAAAATTAAACATGATTCAGATACAGCCTGAGGTTTTAAACAACTTTCCGGTTTACTTTAATTATATAATTTGTTATGTTAGCTCTTGGTTTAAGAGAATACCTAGATATGCTCAGAAGCATCAGTGCACTACCGGGACTAGCAGCTTATTGGTTTTTGCGTCTTGTCAATGGCTTGCCCAAAGTGTTCATCTAGCTCCCAGTAGTGCACTGCTGCTTATTCAAGAAAGGATACCAAGAGAATAAAGCAAATTTGACAACATAAGTAAATAAGGAAATTATTTAAAGGGACATGAAACACAAATGTTTTCTTTCACAATTCAGAGAATAACATTTTAAACAACATTCCAATTTACTTCTATTAACTCATTTGCTTCATTCTCTTGGTATCTTTTGTTAAAGGAGCAGCAATGCACTACTGGGAGCTAGTTGAATGGATTGAGTGAGCAAATAAAATATGGCATAAAAGTGCAGTGCTTGGGCCTACCTAGGTATGCTTTTCAACAATGGATACCAAAAGAACAAAACAAATTAGATAATAGAAATAAATTGGAAAAATGTTGCTTTATCCGAAACCATGAAAGAAAAAAAAAATTGGGTTTCACGTCCCTTTACAATTGTAGGAACCAACTGAATCATGAAAGAATATTTTGGGTTTCCTGTTCCTTTAATTAATATTTATAAATTAGAAAATGTTATAATATTGTATAGTATTACTCGGCTACTTCATAGGACCACCAGGCTTGCAGTTTTCAGTGGAGAATACTGTAATGGAAACGCTAATTTTATTTGACATAACAGGTTTTGGAAACTGAAGAAAATCAACAAATATAGGTTTCCTTGTCCTTTCTTTTCTCAGTGGGATACGATGTAGAAAAATATCATTTTGTCTAAAATGTGATGACAATTGTAACACAAAGTAAACCTCTATGTTTTGCAACTGTTAAAGTCAATAAAAATACATCAAAATAAAGAGAAGCTGGTGAAGGAAGAGAATTCAGCTGTAAGTTCGGGAGTTTTAGACATAGAATTACACCCACATCAGACTGATTCTTTACAAACAAGAGGTCATGTTGTGTTTAACTAGCTTAATAACGTACAGGTAAACCTCGCTTTACAGTGCTAATATAGAGCTTAGTTCAGCCGACAATACTGTACTCATCGCCAGATTGCGAGAAAGGCGACTGGCACCATTTATTATTATGCGCAGTTCAGTCAGTTTACAGCATTGCCGTGCACTCTGTGTCTTATTGTCATAGTCTGGTAAATTTTACTACAGTAATGGTCAGTATTTTACAGGTACTGCACAGTATTTATTGAATACTAATTAAATTCTGTACGGTGCTAGTGTTAAACTAAACAGCGCTATTGCACACCTAATATATGTTAGTTCAAACATGTTTTCAAGCTTTTGAATATACTGGCAAGTGAAAAGATATAGGAACTGATTTACCAAGCAGTCGATCGGCCCCAATTCTGTCTTATTTTGTTTTGATGCATATTGCAAATTTTCTGTTAAAGGGACAGAATACTCATAAGCTAAATCACTTGAAACTGATGCAGTATAACTGTAAAAAGCTGACAGGAAAATATCACCTGAGCATCTCTATGTAAAAAAGGAAGATATTTTACCTCACAACTTCCTCAGCTCACCAGAGTAAGTGTTGTGTAAAAAGTTATAATCAGTTGCAGCCCAGCTGCAGGTAAAAAAAAATAAAAAAATGAAGAAATGAACAGCAGTGCTGAGGTCATAACCTCTTTTACTGTGATCTGATGAGATTTCATTGTAAACTTCCTTAAACTGAATAGGGAAATAAGATGAGAGTGCACATAAACTCACTCCCTTAGCTGTCCCAGGACAGACATACTGATTTGCTGCTTAGAAGTCCTTTACAATGGGATGTGGCTACTGAGAAACTTTTGAGGTAAAATATCTTTCTTTTTTACATAGAGATGTTCAGGTGATATTTTCTAGTCAGCTTTTTACAGATATGCTGCATCACTTTCAAGTGTTTCAACATTTGGGTATCATGGCCCTTAAATCCAATAAACCTCATTTCACTACTGAAATATTACTGTGTCCTTCAGTTATTTGATAGATCAAAATGAAAATTATGGAAATTGTCAGGGGTGCCTAAACTTTTGCTTACAACTGTATATAAACACACACAGAAAGAGAAATGCACTCTCAGGAACGAGCACCAGCTCAATAACTTGTTAGCTTGTTCTATGGCGATTTACCATCTGGGTGCAGCTCCTTTAACCTTAATAATGCGTTTTACAGAAAATAACTTTACCGATGTATATCAGTCTGATCCTATTTAGCAAGGTCAGTCCAGGCCAGATTCCGGGCAATCCCTCTCTGAACGAGCAACATTGCAACCCCAGATGATGGTTTCGGCCTTTGTTGGGCCTAATCACTGAAGAGCAGCCATATTCCTCTAAGCAAATTGGGCAAGGAGTCTACGTATGTTTTCCCCTTAGGGAGACTAAATTACAGAAAGAGAAGCGCAGTCTCAGGAACGAACAACCAGCTCAGTAACTTGTTAGCTTGTTCTATAGCGATTAACCACCTTGGTGCAGCTTCTTTTAGCCCAATTATTATTATTGCTAACAGGTATAAAGCGCCAACAGATTCAGCAGCGCTATAAGCATAGTTGGTGTACAGGATAACATTTATAGGGATCAAATGGGTGTAGATAACCCTGCCGAGAGTTGCACTGTTGTAGTTGGCTCTTATGAAGGCGATCTACAAACAGCTGGGCTCATAGGCTTACATTCTAAGGGGTTCAAGGGGAAAACAATAGAGTTAGGAAAGGTTAGTGTTGGTTGTATGCATCCCTGAATAGTAAAGTCTTTAGGAGGCACTTGAAGCTGTCAAAACTAGGGGAGAGTCTTGTGGAGCGAGGCAGAGAGTTCCACAAGATGGGAGCCAGTCTGGAGAAGTCCTGTAAATGGGAATGTGAGGAAGTAACAAAAGAGTAGGAGAGGAGGAGGAGATTGTGAGCAGAGCGAAGGGGACGGGAGGGAGAGTATCTGAAGACAAGGTCTGAAATGTAGGGGGGGATAATGCGTGTAAAATATACACTAAAATATGTATGTGAATATAAAGATTCTATCTTTTTTTTTTTTACTTTATATGCCGAGCCTTTTATTAGAATAAGAAGGGATTGTATTTCCCTTTTATTCATTTGAGTAACATAATAATGTTTAAAACAGATTTTTTCATAATGTCTCTTGAGTTCCAAACAATAACATGTATTAGAATTTGTAACAGAGTGCTAGATTATTTCAGCCAGAGTATTTGCTTTGTGCGTAGAGTATGTCCATTATGCACGTACAAATACAGACGTATACAAGATGGTTGCCAGCCGGTCGCATTATAATGTAACCAGGTGGGGTAGTGTGATACTTAATATTATAACATTTTCTGTTATTTATCAATGTTACTTACACTAAATGAATTGCATAATTTAACATAAATTGATTTAATGATAATTTGTGCAACAATCATTGAAATAATCTAAATTCATCTCATTTTAGCTTAAAGGGATATGAAAAAATGTATTTTGCGATTCGGACCGGGCACACAATTTTAAAAGAGTTTTGAATTTACTTCTATTATGAGATTTGCTTTGCTGCCATGGCATTCTCTGATGAAGAGATACCTAGGTATGTGGCTGAAGCACTATATGGTAGGAAATGGATAACATTCTTACAAAATGCACACTCCTGAGCTTAAGTCCCTGGTTTTCAACAAAAGATAGCAAGAAAACAAAGAAAATTGGATAATAGAAGTAAATTAGAAAGTTTTTTTTTAAATGTAATGTTCTATCTGAATCATAAAAGAAAAAATTGGGGTTTTATATTACTTTAATATATTGCCTTACATTTTAACTGGGTGGTAAGTAAAATCAGCCAGGTAGTGTGCCCATTAATAAGCTATTTCAGTTTTAAATAAAAGACCCCAGAACCATACGACGTTGATTTCCCAATCTAAAGGGAGGACAACATGCACTAATTCCTCATGAGAATTGATAAACTGGCTTATCAGTGCAATATTACTTGTTTTTTATTTAGTTTATTCACATGATATTGTGTAATTGCAATAGGTTGAGTATTGCAAGTGCTAGATTCTTTTTATTACAATTACAGTCATACAAGGAAGCTACAAATTGCTTTTTCACAATGTTTCTTCAAACTTTGTCCACTCAAAATGGGTGACTATTGTGCTGCAACCATATTTGTTGCTCCCCCATCTACATGCATACATGTTAATGGGATATTGTACAGTAAATACATGCTAGACATAAAGATGTATTCAAAGCAAAGATTAGCCTTAGAATAATGTCTAAATGTATTTTTACAATTACAGACATCCCAAGTCTCCCGGAAGCTCAGGGAGTCTCCTGCATTGAAATAGCCGCTCCCTGACGCCCGCAAATCAATTGGACTACACTGGAAGTTCAACCTACGGCAACTAACCAAATATAATTATGGTAATTTCTTCAGCTAGTAACAGAGCGTGCATAACGTTTGTTTTTTTATGTGATGACATCACACAAAACAAACCGTTATGCACGTTCTGTTACTAGACAGTAACTAGTTTGTTTTGGTCTGTGCAATCGTTTGTTGGTCATTTACGTTCAGCAGTTTTGTGATTGGCTGAATAACTGCTGGCTGCTTCATTTGCCAAATCTGACACATTCCACGCAAAACTCCAAAAATGGACTGGGCAAAATTATTGGCACCCTCAATTTAATATTTGGTAGCACACCTTTTGGAAAAACATTACTGAAATTAATCTCTTCCTGTAACCATCAATGAGTTTCTTACACCTCTCTACTGGAATTTTGGACCACTCTTCTTTCGCCAACTGCTCCAGGTCTCTCAGATTAGAAGGTTTCATTTTTCCCAACAGCTGTTTTGTGATCTCTCCACAGGTGCTCTATGGGATGGAGATCTGGACTCATTGCTGGCAAGTTCAGATTTTTCCATTGCTTTGTCTTAAACCATTTCTGGGTGCTTTTTGACGTGTGCTTTGGGTCATTGTCCTGCTGTAAGACCCATGACCTCTGATGGAGACCCAACGTTCTACTTTGGTAGTCTTCAGATTTCATAATGCCATGCACACAGTCAAAACATCCAGTGCCTGAAGCAGCAAAGCAACCCAAAACATCAGTGAACCTCCACCATGTTTGACTGTAGGGACTGAATTCTTTTCTTTAAAAGTCTCATTTCCCCCCCCCCTAAAAACAGTAGAATGATGGGCTTTACCAAAAGGAATTTAGGTTTTCTATTTATCTTTCTCCTGTTGAAGACAATTAGGGGCATATGTTAAACAGGCAACAAAAGAGTATGCAAATGAGGCTATGTGGTGCATAGGATTGTTATTTATTTGTATAACACCGCCAAATTCTGAATAGCGTTGGATTGTTAAAGTAATAATCTAACAGGGTTTTTACACAGCTTTGTTTCCCTGTTTATATCTCATTTTAATTGTCCCAAGCAGAAAATGTAAATGTATGCTTACCTGATAAATTAATTTCTTCTATGGTACAACAAGTCCACGGATTCATCCTTTACTTGTGGGATATTATCCTCCTGCTAACAGGAAGTGGCAAAGAGCACCACAGCAGAGCTGTCTGTATAGCTCCTCCCTTAGCTCCACCCCCCAGTCATTCGACCGAAGGTACAGGAAGAAAAAGGAGAAACTACAAGGTGCAGAGGTGACTGAAGTTTAAAATAAAAAAATATAATCAGTCTTAAAATGACAGGGCAGGCCGTGGACTCGTCGTACCATAGAAGAAATGAATTTATGAGGTAAGCATAAAATTTACTTTTCTTCTATAAGGTACGACGAGTCCACTGATTCATCTTTTACTTGTGGGATACAATACCAAAGCTACAGGACACGGATGAACGGGAGGGACAAGACAGATGGTTAAACAGAAGGCACCACTGCTTGAAGAACTTATCTCCCAAAAATAGCCTCCGAAGAAGCAAAAGTATCAAATTTGGAAAATTTGGAAAAGGTATGAAGCGAAGACCAAGTCGCATCCTTACAAATCTGTTCAACAGAAGCATCATTTTTAAAAGCCCATGTGGAAGCCACCGCTCTAGTAGAGTGAGCTGTAATCCTTTCAGGAGGCTGCTGTCCAGCAGTCTCGTATGCCAAACGGATGATGCTTTTCAGCCAAAAAGAAAGAGGTAGCCGTAGCTTTTTGACCTCTACGATTTCCAGAATAGACAACAAACAAAGAAGATGTTTGACTGAAATCAAGTAAAACTTCAAAGCATGAACCACATCCAAGTTGTTCAACAGACGCTCCTTCTTAGAGGAAGGATTAGGACACAGAGAAGGAACAACAATTTCCTGATTGATATTCCTATTAGTAACAACCTTAGGAAGGAATCCAGGTTTGGTACGCAAAACCACCTTATTAGCATGGAAAACAAGACAAGGCGAGTCGCATTGTAATGCAGATAGTTCAGAAACTCTTCGAGCCAAAGAGATAGCAACTAAAAACAGAACTTTCCAAGATAGAAGCTTAATATCTATGGAATACATAGGTTCAAACAGAACCCCTTGAAGAACTTTAAGAACTAAATTCAAGCTCCATGGCGGAGCAACAGGTTTAAACTCAGGCTTGATTCAACTAAAGCCTGACAGAACGACTGAACGTCTGGAACATCTGCCAGACGCTTGTGCAGTAGAATTGATAAAGCAGATATCTATCCCTTTAAGGAACTAGCTGATAGCCCCTTCTCCAATCCTTCTTGGAGAAAGGAAAAAATCCTAGGAATCCTGATCTTACTCCATGAGTAGCCTTTGGATTCGCACAAATAAAGATATTTACGCCATATCTTATGATAAATTTTCCTAGTGACAGGCTTTCGAGCATGAATCAAGGTATCTATGACCGACTCACATAAACCACACTTGGATAAAATCATGTGTTTAATCTCCAAGCAGTCAGTTGCAGAGAAATTAGATTTGGATGCTGGAACAGACCTTGAATCAGAAGGTCCTGTCTCAGTGGCAGAGTCCATGGTGGAAAGGATGACATGTCCACCAGGTCTGCATACCAAGTCCTGCATGGCCACGCAGGAGCTATCAAAATCACCGAAGCTCTCTCCTGTTTGATTCTGGCAATCAAACGAGGAAGGAGAGGAAATGGTGGAAACACATAAGCCAGGTTGAATGACCAGGGTACTGCTAGAGCATCTATCAGTACTGCCTGAGGATCCCTTGACCTGGACCCGTAACAAGGAAGTTTGGCGTTCTGACGAGACGCCATCAGATCCAATTCTGGTGTGCCCCATTGCTGAATCAATTGTGCAAACACCTCCGGATGGAGTTCCCACTCCCCCGGATGAAAAGTCTGACGACTTAGAAAATTTGCTTCCCAGTTCTCCACTCCTGGGATATAGATTGCTGATAGATGGCAAGAGTGAGTCTCTGCCCATCGAATTATTTTGGTAACCTCTATCATCGCTAGAGAACTCTTTGTTCCCCCCTGATGATTGATATATGCTACAGTGGTGATATTGTCCGACTGGAATCTTATGAATCTGGCCGAAGCCAGCTGAGGCCACGCCTGAAGCGCGTTGAATATCGCTCTCAGTTCTAGAATATTTATTGGGAGGAGAGCCTCCTCCTGAGACCACAAACCCTGTGCTTTCAGGGAATTCCAGACTGCACCCCAGCCTAATAGGCTGGCATCCATCGTCACTATGACCCATGCTGGCATGCGGAAACACATTCCCTGGGACAGATGATCCTGAGACAACCAAAGAAAAGAGACTCTGGTCTCTTGATCCAGATTTATCTGAGGCAATAAATCTGCATAATCCCCATTCCACTGATTGCTTGCTTGCATCTCAGACCACTGCAACTATGCATGCTCAAACGGAACTAATGTCCATTGCCGCTACCATTAGTCCGATTACCTCCATACACTGAGCCACTGACGGCCGAGGAATGGAATTAAAAGCTCGGCAGGTGGTTAAAATCTTTGATTTCCTGACCTCCGTCAGAAAATTTTTCATGTCCACCGAATCTATCAGAGTTCCCAGGAATGGAACTCTTGTGAGAAGGATAAGTGAACTATTTTTTACGTTCACCTTCCACCCGTGAGATCTTAGAAAAGCCAACACGATGTCCGTGTGAGACTTGGCTAGTTGGTAAGTCGACGCCTGAATTAAGATATCGTCCAGATAAGGCGCCACTGCTATGCCCCGCGGCTTTAGAACCGCCAGAAGGGACCCTAGCACCTTTGTGAAAATTCTGGGAGCTGTGGCCAACCCGAAGGGAAGAGCCACAAACTGGTAATGCTTGTCCAGAAAGGCGAACCTGAGGAACTGGTGATGATCTTTGTGGATAGGGATGTGTAGATACGCATCCTTTAAGTCCACGGTGGTCATATATTGACCCTACTGGATCATTGGTAAAATAGTCTGAATGGTCTCCATCTTGAAGGATGGGACTGAGGAATTTGTTTAGGATCTTGAGATGTAAAATTGGTCTGAAGGTTCCCTCTTTTTTGGGAACCACAAACAGATTGGAGTAAAACCCCTGCCCCTGTTCTGCTTTCGGAACTGGGCGGATCACTCCCATGGTCTTCTATACAGCGTAAGAACGCCTATCTTTTTGTCTGGTTTGCAGACAATTGAGAAAGATGGAATCTCCCCCTTGGAGGAGAATCTTTGAAATCTAGACGATACCCCTGGGTTACGATTTCTAAAGCCCAGGAGTCCTGAACGTCTCTTGCCCAAGCCTGAGCAAAGAGAGAAAGTCTGCCCCCTACTAGATCCGGTCCCGGATCGGTGGCTACCCCTTCATGCTGTCTTGGTGGCAGCAGCGGGCTTCTTGGCCTGTTTACCTTTGTTCCATGTCTTGTTAGGTCTCCAGACTGACTTGGATTGAGCAAAGTTCCCCTCTGGTTTTGCAGCAGGGGAAGAGGTAGACGGACCACCTTTGAAGTTTCGAAAGGAAAGAAAACTATTTTGTTTGGTCCTCATCTTGTCTTATCCTGAGGAAGGGCATGGCCTTTCCCTCCAGTGATGTCTGAAATGATCTCTTTCAGTTCAGGCCCGAATAGGGTCTTACCTTTGAAAGGGATGGCTAAAAGCTTAGATTTTGATGACACATCAGCAGACCAGGACTTAAGCCATAACGCTCTACGCGCTAAAATGGCAAAACCTGAATTCTTTGCTGCTAATTTAGCCAGTTGAAAAGCAGCATCTGTAATGAAAGAATTAGCTAGCTTGAGAGCCCTAATTCTATCCAGAATATCATCTAATGGGGTGTCAACCTGAAAAGCCTCGAACCAAAAAGCAGCTGCAGTAGTTACAGGAACAATGCACAATTATCCTCAATAGGTATAGTTGTACGCTTAGCCAGGGTAGAAATAGCTCCCTCCACCTTAGGGACCGTCTGCCACGAGTCCCGCATGGTGTCTGATATGGGAAATATTTTCTTAAAAGTAGGAGGGGGAGCGAACGGAATACCTGGTCTATCCCACTCCTTAGTATCGATGTCCGAAATCCTCTTAGGGACCGGAAAAACATCAGTGTAGGCAGGACCTCTAGAAATCTGTCCATTTTACACAATTTCTCTGGAACTACAATAGGGTCACAAGCATCCAGAGTCGCTAAAACCTCCCTGAGCAACAAGCGGAGGTGTTCTAGTTTAAATTTAAAAGCCGTCATATCTGAGTCTGTCTGAGGGAACATCTTTCCTGAATCAGAAATCTCTCCCTCAGACAGCAAATCCCTCACCCCCAAATCAGAACATTGTGAGGGTATATCGGATATGGCTAATAAAGCGTCAGAGGGCTCAGCATTTGTTCTCACACCAGACCTACTGCACTTCCCCTGCAACCCAGGCAGCTTATATAAAACCTCTGTGAGGGTAGTATTCATAACTGCGGCCATATCTTGCAGGGTGAAAGAATTAGACGCACTAGAAGTACTTGGCGTCGCTTGTGCGGGCGTTAATGGTTGTGACACTTGGGGAGAATTAGATGGCATAACCTGATTCCCTTCTGACTGAGAATCATCTTGTGACATACTTTTAGTAGCTATAATATGTTCTTTGCAATTTGACCTTTTAGTGCATGAGGGACACATTCTAAGTGGGAGTTCCACAATGGCTTCTAAACATAT